>NC_069006.1:24137750-24142230 GCF_001194135.2 Octopus bimaculoides
AAGGTTTTCCCAACATGACTCTCCTGCCCTGCTCTCGCGGGAAAGTAATCTACAACTACATTAAGTGGTAACTACATTATCTCATTTGCTTTACTCTCCCTTGTTTTTTTGTTTTTTTAAATCCATTTTTAATCCATTTCCGATCAATGTTCCCATTTGGAGACATTGATTTAACAAAGTTGTTTTTAGCAAAGTGAACTTAATGCGCAGTTTTTTTTTTTTTAATGGATTCGGCCATTGAAAACATCATTTTTAGAATATTTTGGAGCCAAATTGGAAACAATTTCAAATGTTTGGAAATTTCTATTGTTCTACTCCGCCCCAGGAATTGGGAGTGGTGGTGGGAGTATTTCCGATAGTCACGGCACCATGATAAATGAAACTGTGTATTCAAATCTTTATTCAGGATGAATCTCGAAGTGAATGCAGCTATATCATAATAATAATAATAATAATAATAATCCTTTCTGTTATAGGCTCAAGGCCCGAAGTTTGAAGGGAGGGGACTAGTCGATTACATCGATCCCAAAATTTCACTAATACTTGATTTATCGACCCTGAAAGAATGTACGGCAAAGTTGACCTCGGTGGAATTCGAACTCAGAATGTAGCGACGGGTGAAATACTGCTAAGCATTTCGTCTAGCAGCTTCTCTGCCCCAGGTGTACGGAAAAAACTCGGCAAGAAATGGAAGAAAATTTGAAGAAAGAAGAAAAGAAAACATAATAATAATAATGATAATAACAATAACAACAACAACAACAACAACAACAACAACAACAACAACAACAATAATAATAATAATAATAATAATAATAATAATGGTGTCAAATTTTTTGTACCAGGCCAGTCATTTTAGAGTGGGGGTGGTACTTTATTTTGTCGACCCCAGAGTCTTGTCTTAAATCTCCATCTGTCTTGAATATTCAGCCATTTACACGTCGATTCTACAAGTAGGTATGCGGTGGGTTGAACAATGGATGCCACATTACAGAGGATATCGGTGAATTGGAGAATTTACCATTATGCAAACGGCTTCCTGAAGTATTTCGATTGCTAGGAGAGTGAATATTTCAATTTTTTTTCCCTCCAACAAAAGAAAAAAAAAATTCATATTATGAATCAAATTATTATTTTTCCCTTAAAAATGTGCAAACGAAAATGAGGAGAAGAGAGACTGAAGAAAAAAAAATAATAATAAATTATGCAAATAAAAGTAATAAAAATGCAAATTTTTCATATAACTCCCATGAACATTGCGAATGTGTTTCATCGAAATTTCATTTATTTTTTTAAAATCGTTTCTCGGTTTATTACCATAAAAATACAATATTTTATAATTTTTTGGAAAAGACATACCCAGAAATTTGCAAATACAGATTAAAATCATAAAATATAAACAGAGAAAGAAAAATGAATTTTCTAAACTATGAAGAAATATTAAGCCCCTAGTTAAATAAGAATTGTGTTACTATTTGCACCGATAGTAGCATTACAGAAGCAAGAGGGTTTGTTTCTTATACCCCAAAGTCTTAAATTTTTTTTGGCAATTAAAGATTTATTAACATTGAAATTTATGATTGGGCCATTGTCAGTTATTGTCACAACTTTAAAACAAATGCATTTTGAATTGGAATATCAACACAATAAGCTGTTATAGGAAGATAATATTTTTAAAAAATTTGAGTAATGCTGGTGAGAAGTTAGGAAAAAATGTAAAGTGGTGTCAATAACTATAAACAAAGAGAAGATATTGTATTACCTTACATAGGTTGTTTAATGCTTCTATAATATTTCGGGAAACATCTTCCTGATCAAATATTAGAAAATAATCCAATAGTTCGGAGAAAAACTTTGTTAAAAGAAGGATATATGCATGCAAATACGCATTGATACGTATTCCACACAAACACATACATACATATGCTAACACATACATACATGCATAGATATACTCACAGGCATACACACATACGTAACATAGTACACATTCACACATCTCCAACAACGTTTTGTAAAATATCCAATCTTTCTGCTGTTTTCCCGGGTTTACAGCGTTCGAAATATTACTTCCTTGTGTGTAATATACAGTATACATACATACACACACACACACACACACACACACACACACACACGCACACACATATATATATATATATATATATGAACTTATCAACGGAACTAGAATTTCAATTTGAAATCATATTCTACTTCCTCCCCCCCGCCCCCACATTATCACTCCAATCGTCTCACATCCTTCCTCCACCACAAATCCGCTCTCTTAATACATTTAATACAACGGAAATACATATTTTTGCGATATTCTTTATTTCTTAAAAATATTAATGGTGGCGTAGCTAGAATGTGCGCCGCCCGTGGCACTCTTCGAGTCTGCTGCACCCCTCTCCCGCTTCCTATTTCCCCTTCCCGCTCTTATACAGGCTTATACAGCAGACCCAAGGATGCCACCCCCGTGAAAAGCGCCGCCCCTCTTCGACCACAACCCCTTGCTATGCTACCCTGTATTAAACCGTAAATCATAATGTATTTAATTGTTGTTTTTTTTTATCTATTCTGTACCTGAATCGATATTTCTGATCAGTATGAAATATGAAGCTAACTTTTATTTTTCTATTTTTCCTTTTTGTTTCTTCAATAAAAACGATTACTTATCGATTTATTTCGTAGCGAAAATACAACTGCTGGTCAAACAACCTGTACGATCGATCGATCGATCTGTGACTTGAGTTCGTTTTAGTGCATTTCCAGTCAATATTTTTAGTGAGTATTATTGGTTATTGGTTATAGAATATTTCAATTATGTAGATGGAATTGTGGTATTGCTGGGGTTTTGGTCAGATGAGGAAGAACAAAGCCATAAGGGCTTGTATTTGAGGTTTGTGGTGGAAAAAGAGAGAAGCGACCCGGTACAATTGTCTGTAACAGTTTCAACTCAGTTTATGCTTTGGAGGAAATGGCTCTGGCTTCTACTGAAGCTGTTGGAGTTTGTCTTCGGCTTCAATTTCATAACACTACGAAGCCAACAATTATGTGTGTGTGCGTGTGTGTGTGTGTAAATTGACCAGATAAAAGAAGTGAAGTGAGAGAATAGATGTTTATTCCATTACTTGACAGATGCTTCGAAATTTGTGTTAGTTACGTAAGCAACGCCACATCATCCATTACACACGCACACACACACACACACACACACACACACACACACACACTCATACACACACACAAGCACATACTCACACACACTCTCTCTTTCAAGGCGGCGAGCTGGCAGAATCGTTAGCACGCCGGGTGAAATGCTTAGCGGTATTTCGTCTGCCGCTTCGTTCTGAGTTCAAATTCCGCCGAGGTCGACTTTGCCTTTCGTCCTTTCGGAGTCGATTAAATAAGTACCAGTATTTCAAAGGCCCAGCTTTATCACAATCTATGTCACGCTGATTCTCCCCGAGAACTACGTTAAGGGTACACGTGTCTGTGGATTGCTCAGCCACTTGCACGTTAATTTCACGAGCAGGCTGTTCCGTAGGTCAGATCAACTGGAACCCTCGTCGTCGTCGTAACCGACGGAGTGCCACGATACGATTAATTATTTAGTCTATGTCAATAAAGATTCACCATTACAGATTAAATATAGCTTTTGTTATAAAGATACACCTGCAGGGATTAATTATACTTTTCGTCGTAAATAAAGATACACCTGTAAAGACTAAAAATAATTTATAAAGCTGGCGTTCTTGAGTTGCTTCACAATTCAGTGCCTCAAAACTTGTCACGCTATATGCAGCATTCTAACTACTATTAACACCGCCTGAGGGCGCAGCTTCAATAAGTGTGCTATAACCGACATCCAACACAGGAGTAAGACCGCAGATTCTGACAGAGTTCGCAGCTAACGATTATCCATTACATTAGCTATCACTGACAGAAGCATTGTTTGTTACGAATAATAAACAGCACATCCAGCATAAATTCCATGTCCTAATTGTTATTCGTTACAAACACGGCTCTTGTCGATAATAACTAATTTATTCGTAGCCTGCTGGCTTTCTGCGACCTCAGCGGCTGTTAGCCATTATTATACCACTCGTAAGGCGGCGAGCTGGAAGGATAGTTAGCACACCGGGCGAAATGTTTAGCGGCATCTCGTCTGTCTTCACGTTCTGAGTTCAAATTCCGCTGAGGTTGACTTTACCTTTCATCCTTTCAGGGTTGATAAATTAAGTACTGGTTACGTACTGGGGTCGATCTAATCGACTAAACCCCTCACCCGAAGTTGTTGCCCTTGTGCAAAAAATTTTTTAGATCAAGACGGTGAGCTGATTGAATCGTTGGCACGCCGGGCGAAATGCTTAGCGGCATTTCGTCTCTCTTTACGTGTTGAGTTCAAATTCCATCGAGGTCGACTTGGCCAATTCTGCCACCTCACCGCCTTAAATATCAACATGTTTGGTTTCCCTAT
>NC_069006.1:24144903-24147768 GCF_001194135.2 Octopus bimaculoides
AAAAAAAAAAAAAAAAAACTAAACTAGATGTGAAGAACGAATGATCTATGAACGTTTTATATTACAGTTAATGAACAAGATATTCCAGCTCTTTTTTTATAGACATCCGTACACAAATTTCAACTATTTACACCAGATATAGACGCGCAGTGAATAAAGTACACCCCACCACACACACACACTTGCATATACGCATTTCACTTCAAAGTTTAAACAGACTCGGTGATTATCCCACGCAAATTTCAAAGTCGAGTAAATGTTTTATTGTCTTTAAATTTCAATTCTCATACGGTTAAAAATATTTTGCAAAATAATAACTTTGGAAAATGTCTGGGATGTGAGACACTTAATTTACGCTAAAAATGATTTTGTATTTGAAATGTTTCGATAGATATAATGATGTTAGCAAATATGTCCGTTTTGATGAAATTATTTAAGGAAAAAATATATATATAATTTCAATATGATGTCGATCGGTGAAGAAATGATTTAAAAACCCCATCTAACTACAATCACACCTATACGTGCATTTCTTTCTATTTCTATGAATGTACGTACGCACGCGTGTGTGTGTGTATGCATGTATATGTGTGTGTCTATATATGTATGTATGTATGTATGTAGGTAGGTAGGTAGGTAGGTAGGTAGGTAGGTATGTAGGTAGGTAGGTAGATAGTGGGTACGAAAATTTTTCCACCAAAACACACGTATATATATATACATACACACGCACATATATATATGTATGTATGTATGTATGTATGTATGTAGGTATGTAGGTAGGTAGATAGGTTGGTAGGCAGGTAGGCAGGCAGGTATATGTGTATGAGCCGAGAGAGAGATTAAAATGGCGAAAATTTTATAAAAACTTTCTAAGTGCAAGGAGAAAAATCATTGAATCATTTCGAACAACGTTTTCCAGCTGGGGTGTCGTGACACCCCGATTAGAAGGAGCTCCCTAACATTTTTTAGCGTTGTTGACACCCTTTTTAAAATGAAAGTCTTCGTGAAAAATTAATTACCTTCTCGTCTTCTTCCTGTCCATGCTCTTTACGCTATTCATCCTTTTTTTCCCCACTTCCGCTGGCCATTGCATATTTGAACAAATTTCGTTGTTGACGTGAAATTAGATAAATTCGAGAATAAACAATTGAATATCGTATCACGTGTCTCTAGTCACGTGTCTTGTAGTGACATCTCGTTTATGTTCCACCCCCCCTATGCGCTGATGCATTTATGCAGGTTACATTATAAAGTTCTCCGTATGATCGGAGTTCAAACTGTGATATTGCTTTGCAAAAAAAGATTGTTGTCTTTTATTTGTTTTAGTTATTCGACTGCGGCCATGCTGGAGCACTGCTTTGAAAGGTTTAATGGAGCAATTCGACTCCAGTTACTTGGTTTTTTTTTTAGCCTGGTACTTATACTAGTGGTCTCTTCTGCGGGATGTAAACAAACCAGCATTGGTTGTCAAGCGGAAGTGGAGGACAAACACGGCATTTCAGTGTAGCCTCCACTGGTGACTCTAGGCCCCTTTCTAGGTAATGTTCAAGTACAGACCCTGTTGTGTTCCAAAAAACGGTCAGCATCAGTTGTTCTGCCGAAGGTTGAGTCTTGAATTTATTCTTCACTGACGAAAATTGTGTTTAATCGTTTTCATTAATAAATAGTGGTCCAAATATCACGAAACCTCATACTGCACTGCATAAAATAATTATGGAAATATGTATGCAAAAAAAAAAAAAATTAAGATAAAATATACTATTTCTGAGATATTTCGAGAACAAGCAAAGATCTAAACTCTTAGTATTATGAATATATATATATATATAAACAAATCGAAAATGAAAATAAAAGCAAAAACAACACATGTCAAAAGGACGTACACAGCAATTGTATTAGGTTGATGCTCAGTTTAAGATGTATACACACACACACACACACACACACACACATAGTTTATATTTATAATTTTTGTATAGCTATACTTTATGATTTTTCTACTTATAATATTTATTTTTTTTATATATTTATTCTTCATATTTTGACAATTGTATTTATATTCTTATATTTATGTTTACATTTTCATTCCATATTCTTTCTTTTATCCAACCATCATCCATCCACACACACACGCATATGCACACACACACACAAACAAACAAACGCATACACATATACACACACTTATGTGGAGATATATATATATATATATATTATCTCTTTTTATATTTTATATTTACTGCGTATACATAAATGTGTGTGTGTGTGTGTGTGTGTGTGTGTGAGTGAGTGTGTTTATATTTATATATTTATATTTTCATATCCTTAATTCATATATTTCCTATTTTATTTCATATAATCCATAATACAGTCTGAGACAGGAAAACCCTCCATTTTTTATACGGCCATTAATATGGCGCCTATGGAGACAGACCCGTAGTAATGGTGATTTTCCGCAGCTAATCCTCCGCCGTTTTTTAATATACTTAACTGTATGTATTGTTTAGACCAGTGCACGCTATATCTTTGCTTCTGAAAAGTTTAACAATTATGGTTGATAAATGGATAGATAGATAGACAGATAGAAACAGATAGATAGATAGATAGATAGATAGATAGATAGATAGATAGATAGATAGATACATACATTGATAGAAAAATAGATAGATAGATAGATAGATAGATAGATAGATAGATAGAAGATAGTCTTCTTTCCGTCTACCAAATCCACTCACAGTGATTGAGGGAGAAAAAGAGAGAGTAAATATAAGAAGCATCGTAAGAAATTAGGGAGGAGAAAAAAAAACGCGTGAGACGACGGCCAATAAAAATTACGAAAGCCAAGAAGTGACATAACGGAGA
>NC_069006.1:24148428-24151653 GCF_001194135.2 Octopus bimaculoides
TGTTATTATTATTATTTGTACCATTATTGCAATCTCTGTTGACGTGCATTATGTGGTGCCTGAGCAGACGACCAGCAGAGAACACAGGATCTGCCGAACTGCTAGTTAAGGAGACGTAAACAAACCAACATTGGTTGTCAAGTGGTAGTAATTTAAATGATATGTATATACATACACACACACACACACACACACACACACACACACACATACACACACACACATCGATGTAATGAAATAGTGCCACATATAGAGACAGGTAGTTTGACTCATACACACATATACATACGCACATACAGACAGACTGACGTTATTCAAATTTGCACTGAGGCAGGCACAGCCATAGCCACTAACAGACAGGTAATCGGAGAGAGAGAGAGAGAGAGAGAGAGAGGGGGGGAGGGAGAGAGAGTTACATATGTAGGCTTTAAGTAACTAGAATTTTCTGGTAACACCCAGATGCTGTTACTAATGCAAACCAACTGACTGCTATGTTTGGCCTAATTCTTTCATTCAAATGTATTTCACTGTTCTTGTCATGTTTATCAATACCATGTAGAGAGGGAGATGCGGGCCACCACCACTTCTATACTCCTACTACAACTCCCATGTTTTTAATTTTATCAAACTACTCAGATATTCTGTTTTATAGATGTGTAGTAAAATGAAGTAAGTCCTCTAGGCAGTACCCGAGGCTTAGGACGCTTAAGGGCCAATTACCCCATTACTATGGCGTATAAGTGGCCAAGATCACAAAATTATGCATGAATGGGACGCCAGTCAGTCGCAGGGTTAGTCATTTACAGATGTGTGGACTCAAGCAACGTGAAATGAAGTGTACTGCTCAAGATCACAACGAGAACCCTCTAAATATTTTGACCGGCGTGCTAATAGTCCTGCCAGCTCGTCGCCTTGTCTCTCAGCACAAGGCCAGCAAATTCTGAGTAGCGCGTAAGTTGATTACATCGACCCCAGTGTTCAACTGGTACTTATTTTTTGCCGACACTAAAAGGATGAAAGGCAAAGTCGACAGCAGCGGAATTTGAACTCAGAACATAAAGTCGGACGAAATTTCGTTATGCATTTTGCCCAGCGTGCTAACGGTTCTGCTAGCTCGCCGCCTTATCTCTCAAAGATAATTTTCATTTCAAATTTTGGTGCAAGGCCAACGCTTTTGGGAGAACTTAAGTCGGTTACATCGACCCCAGCATTCAACTGGTACTTATTGTATCGCTCCCGAAAGTCTGAAAGGTAATGTCAATCTCGACGGAATTTGAACTCAGGACATAAAGACGAAACGCCGCTAAGCATATTGCTCGGTCTCTCAGAGCTAATAGTGATTAACCGATTACCTTTCAGTCTTAGGATCCAAGACCTTACCAGATAGAAGCTATACCACCGCTTAGATATCCGGCAGTGTTTCTCCTGGTAGATAGAACAGCGTCTACAACAAAGAGCTAAATATATTCAATAGGAAAAACATAAAGAAAACATAAAGCTGTTTACTCGCTTCGTCGTCGCCGACCAACCGTTATCCGTTACCATCTCCGATATCCTCTCCACAACTTGTACTTTTAATGCAACTTTGATTCATTTGTAAGCAATTCGTCTCAGGAAATTCGCCACAACAAAGGGCAACATCGTTCGAACGTCCATAAATAGGTAATCAACTGTTCGATTGTAAATGTCTATTGATGACTAGATTAAGACATTCGAAAGTCTAACCTACACTTGAGTAGGTCTTCTACACTTAAATGGATAAAGTTTCTCTCCCAATTACTTCCACATGTATCCAACCACTCTCTTTCTCTCACTTTCTCTTTTCTTTTTTCTATTTTTCTCTCTCAGACACACACACACACACACACTTACACATATACAAATGTATGCTATTATGGACATAAACACAAACGATTGTATATATATGTGTGAGAGAGAGAGTAAGTGTGCATGTTTTTAGTAATACACGTTTGTGTGTGTGTGTGTGTGAGAGAGAGAGAGGGAGAGAGAGAGAGAAACTACTTATATAAAATCATATATATATTATATAAATATATATATATATATGTATATATGTGCTTATATGTGTATGTTTATATATATATATATATATATATATATATATATATATATATATATATATATATATATATATATATATGTATACATACACATGTATATATATATATATATATGCATGTATACACACGCATATATAAATGTATGTATATATATATATACACACATATATATGTATGGATGTGTGTATATATATATATATATATGTGTGTGTGTGTGTGTGTCTGTGTATACATGTATATGTATTTATGCATGTATACATATACATATACGTATATATATATATATATATATATATATATATATATATATATATATATATATATATATACATCTCTCTCTCTCTCTCTCTCTCTCTCTCTGTATATATATATACACACAGAGAGAGGTACAATAAGTAGCTACATATTTACATAATACATATACCATACATACATACATACATACATGCACGCATCCACACACGTATGCTCACAGACGGGAGACCTGACAAGTCGAGTTATAAAACTCCCGCAAACAACTTTCATTCACACCAATATGGCGACCAACCATTAACTAAACATTATCGAAAGCTTTTTAAACAGATTTTTTTTTTATAATCGTTACTAATGGCTACTTCCATTTCCTAATGGCTGTTCTATTACCAATCGGGCGTCGGTAGATGATAAACAAAGCACAGATAACCTTTGACCCGTCCCCGAACCACCTCCACTTTTTGTAGTTGCTGTCTAGGTGGCGATTCGATCTGGCTTCATTCGGGGAGACAACAGTGAATGTATAATTGACGGAAATTAAATAAAGACCGCCATAGTGTGGAAAATTTGTTTGACTGTTTTAACTCCAGCTTCCGTTAGGTGTTTATATGGCGCTTTTGATTTTATTTGTTTGTTTTTATTTGTTTGAGCTGTGTTTTGTTTCATTGATGGAAACGGTGACTGAGTAAAGGCGTTAGTCTCATTCTCTCATTCAGTCATTCATTCATTCATTCATTCATTCAGCCTTTCTAACATTCCGCACCACCACCACCCCTCCATTCTCCTTCCTTCTTATCTCTCTCTATCTTGTACTTTTCTTGTCCTTGGGTGGGGAGATGGAAGAAGAAGAAGAAGAAGAAGAAGAAGAAGAAGAAGAAGAAGAAGGTGACAG
>NC_069006.1:24156298-24159210 GCF_001194135.2 Octopus bimaculoides
GGGGGGGGGGGCTTGAGTGGGGCGTAGCAGCAAATGGTGCGGAGGGGAAGTTTATGACATGAACGGAAAAAAAAAAATGCGCGTGTGTGTAGGCTTCTAATTGTTTATGTTTATCATGTGTGTGTGTGTGTGTATACGTATATATAAACATATGTGTGTATGTTTGTGCGTGTGTGTATATATATATATAGAGAGAGAGAGATAGATAGATAGATAGATAGATAGATAGATAGATAGATAGATAGATAGATAGATAGATGTGTGTGTGTGAATATATATATATATATATATATATGGATAGATAGATGAATAGATAGATAGATGTGTATATATGTGTGTATATATGTGTGTGCATGTATGTGTGTGTATATTTATGTATAAGTGTGTGTGTGTGTGTGTGTGAATTTTTATTTATCATTCTGCAAAACAAGCAAAACGAAAACAAACAGCCGGTGCATTTGCACTGGAGAGAAACCAGTTCTCTCTCATTGCTATTGGGTTCTTTTGAGTCAAGGAATCTACTGCAAAAAAAAAAGAGAAAAACAAAACAAAACAAAGAAAAAAAACAGAAATACAAAATGGTGCTCTTGGCAGTCGTTAGGGTTAGAGTTACGCTGGGGCTAGGGATTCAGGTTAGCACTATTAAAGCCTGGTTTTCATGTCAAAGAGAAAGGGAGAGAGAGTTAGTGAGAGAGAGACAAATAGACAGACAGGCAGAGATCATAAATATAATGTAGATATAGAAAATCCAAAGAATGTGGGTGTAGCCCTCTCTATATGGTTTACAAGTTCGCTGGCTTGGCAACGATATGGTTTCGGGTTCAAGCACACAGTGAGGCCCTGTGGGGTAATGGGTGTGTATGCAAGTGTCTCCTAAAGGTGTAGCTTCGAGATGAACGAAATAAAACAGTAAAATTTGAGGAATGTAGGTGTAGCGCTGTGTGGTTTAGAAATTCGCTCGCTTGGAGGTTTTGTGGTTCAACTCGGCGTTGGGTGTGGGGAAAGTGGGCCAGTGTTTTCTAAAGCAAAGCTCTGAGTGCAACGAAAGCTTTGTGCATGAAATATGGGATAACGAAACTGTATTTGACGGAAGACCATCATCAGCAGGATATCTTTTCTTGTCGTTGGACGGCTTTAACCCTACGTCTTCTAAATTGTGAAGCACAAGGATCAATGTAATCGACTAGCCCAGTGGTTCCCAACCTGGGGTCTGCGGACCCTGGTGGTTCGCAAAGGAAGCACTGGAGGTCCGTGAACTAAATTCAAAATTTCGTGTATATATATATATATATATATATATACATGTATAAGATAAGCATATTAAAAGGGGCCCGTGGGAAAACTTATTTAAATAAAAGTGTTGGGAACCACTGTGAAAATGTTGGGAAGCACTGGGCTTGCCCCTTCCACAGAATTCCAGGCCTTGTGCTTATAGTAGAAAAGATTATAATTATAATTATCATTATTATTATTATTATTATTATTATTATTATTATTATTACTATTATTGTTACAATAATAATTTTTTCCCGTGACTTAAGGCAAAGAATAACAAGAATAATTTGTGAATACCATGCGAAACATTTAAAATGTATCGATATACTTTGTTCTTGATAATAAAATTATTTCGTTTACATTCAAAGTGTATTAATATATTTTGTATGTGCTATGTGTGTGCTTTTAAGTTGTAGTAATATAATTTGTTTTGCATAATAAATATATTTTCGTACGAATAAATAAATATATATAAAATATATATTGCAATGTATGTATTTTACATATGTAATTCAAGTGTAAAAACAATAAATATTCATTAAAAAAAAACAAAGTATGGCGGTTGCAAATCCCCCGTTGTAAACCAGTTTCGCATTTCAAAAAAATATACCAATATATTTATTTTAAAAAGTTACAGACTTACAATCTTTGATGTATAAAGAGTCTTTTTTTTTTTAATGACACCGTAAAATTGGTAAGGGATGATTAAAAATCCAATAATTCTTTTATTATCATTTTCAATTTATTATTATTATTATTTTCAAATTTTAAGATTAGCTTACAATCTTGACTGTTACACGCGTTTAATATTTATTTCAAATTTTGCCATGAGGCTAACAAACTCTTGGGGAGGGGCTAAGTCGAAATTCGACTGGTATTTATTCTATCGACCCCAAATTTTGATTTTGAGAATTGAACTCACTACTTCATGATTGTGAAGCTGACGCTCTAACCACGGAGCTATATGTCTCAACTGCTGGCTTCTCACCATCAGCATATAACTTGAAGTGAAAATGTAATATGAATCTGGTAACTTTTGAAGCATCTTACATCACCTGATGAGGCTCTTTTGCACTGTGCGTTGCATCTGGTCTCATTACATCGTCCCAAGCCAATTAGAGAGCAGTGCAGAATAAAGCCGAAACGATTGTTGTGCTAATAATTGCTTCTAGTTACACTCCGTCTTCCGTATTAATCATTTAATATATATATATATATATATATATATATATATATGTGCAGTAATTACTATGAAGCATATATGTATAGCTATTGTTATGTATATATGTATATGTATACATTATATATTATGTATAAACAAACACGTATGTATACACACTTGTGTGTGCGTGCCTGTATAGCTGACAGTAATGATGTTATCTCAATAAAGTTTTGAATAAAGTACACCTGGCTTGAAGACGATTCGGCACTTGCATAATACACCCACCTGATGTAATACATACATATATACAAACACACATATATAAGTACATATATATATATATATATATATATATACTTATATATGTGTTTATATATTTTTATATGTGTATGTATATGTATGTATGTATCTGTATTCATACATACATACACATATGTATATATATATATATATATATATATATATATATATATAT
>NC_069006.1:24161591-24162278 GCF_001194135.2 Octopus bimaculoides
TATATATATATATATATATATATATATATGTTTATACACGTCCACATGTGTGTATTTAACTCTGGGTATGTCTGTATGTAAGTACATGTGTATTTGAATTTATGTGTATTAATGTGTATGCGCGCGTGTATCTCTATGTGTGTTTAAATATTCATATAGATATGTGTGTGTGTGTGTGTGTATGTATTTCTATAAATATATACATATATGTACGTATGTATATGTGCATGTATGTGTGTGTGTGTATATTTATCTGTGAGTGTGTGGAAGTATCTTTTATCTCTAAACACGAGAAAATTTATTTATTATTATTTTTTTTTTCAACTCTTGGAAACGCCTGTTTTTGAGGAAAAGAAAACAAGCCTTGACATCTCAACGCCGGTCTTTACCTACTCCAAGACTAGACAGGCGGCTGGCACATTCCTGAAGTGGCATCAACACACACACACACACACACACACACACACACACACACAATTACATACATATATAGAGATTTAAGTATATTAATTATATATATAGGGATACATGCATACATACGTGCATACATACACGCACTCAATTATATACATATGTAAATGTATATTTAAACATATATAAATATATACATACTGACATGCATATATATCTATCTTATTATCTATGTATATCTATTTCTCTGGGTTTTTTGCGTATTTATATATATAT
>NC_069006.1:24165711-24166898 GCF_001194135.2 Octopus bimaculoides
GATATACACGCACACACACTCCACACACACAATCTATTTTTCTGATCTCTCATATAAACACGCACATCGATAAACTGAAAGATAAAGCAAGCCACTCACACACACACACACACACACACACACACACACACACACACACACCATAAACTTACACTTGCGCACACAAACTTTTACACACTCACACACACAAACACACACACACAGACTTACATTTAAAATCAAGCGAAATACGCGCTAACATACACATGTTTTTGGACTTGAACGACTATAACAACAACAACAGCGGCAGAAGCAGCAACAAGAAGAACAACAACAACAACCACAACAATAATAACAACAACGGCATCGTCATCAACAGCAACAAAAACAACAGCAACCGCAGCAGTAACAACAACAACAACAACAATAACTGCTGCTGCAGCAACAACAACGACAACAATGGCATCATCAACGCCACCAGCAGCAGCAACATCTACAACAGCAGCAGCAGCAAGTACGACAACAACAGTATCAACAACAAAGACAACAACGACACTAGCATCAACAACAACAACAACAACAACAACAACAACAACAACAGCGACCGTAATATTTTCTAGTAAACATTCTATCATTCGAGAACAGGCTATAATCGAGTTAATCCCTTGATAATCCTGATACTGTTCAATTGATTGAAACAGACGATATCTGATCTCCTTTACTAACCCTGCTAGAAACAACAGCAAGAGCGTCTTTTAAACCAGTCGTTCTCGACCATTTTCTTTTTTATTACCCAAGGAACCGTTTTGCTTCCTATTTTACTTGAGGGGATACTCACAGTTATTAAAACTGAAACCTTATTCTAAAGGGTCAAGATACCCCCTTTGGTCGCAAATAACCATGGGACTGCACCTAGAAAGTTCCCCTCCAAGGCACAAGTCCAGGCAAGGTTGTTTATGGAAGACCAGCAGTCGCCCATGCATACCAGCCTCCCCTCCTTTCCATGCCACTGATGTTATCCAAGGGAAAGGCAAAGGGGGTCATTACAGCTTGGCACCAGTAACGTCACAACTCATTTCTACAGCTGAGTGAACTGGAGCAACGTGAAAATAAAGTGTCTTGCTCAAGAACACAACACACAGCCTGGTCCGGGAATCGAACTCACAACCTCGTGATTGTTAGCCCGACGCTATAACCACTGAGCCATG
>NC_069006.1:24166994-24168363 GCF_001194135.2 Octopus bimaculoides
TATATATATATATATATATATATATATATATATATATATATATATATATATGTGTGTGTGTATGTATGTATGTATGTATGTATATGTATGTATGTATGCATGTATATGCATGTGTGTGTGTATAGTGAGTGAGAGAGATGGAGAGAGATGAGGAGATTAAAAAATATGGCGGACACAAAAGACGGAAGCGTTTTTCGTAATCGGACGCCATTTCTAATTGTACACACAAAAGCTAGTGGTGCGTAGCAACAAATGAAGTTAAATAAAAATTGCGTGACGGACACAATTATGGAGTAGAAATTCGATCAAGTATCTATGAAATTACTGAGCTATATTGGAATTACGTAACGTTTCGATAAAGCCAATTAGAGACATCATGATTTCAAGAGCGGAAGACAAATATCTTGTGGTTATTAAACATCTAGTTTTATTTGCAATTGTCTACGCAACTTCGATTCTGTATTTTTGTAGATTTTCCTAATAATAATAATAATAATAATAATAATAATAATAATAATAATAATAATAGTAATATTATTTTGTCTTGATATAAAAAGATGGGCTACAGCAAATATTCTGCTTAATACCACAGATTTGCTTGTCAGTTGCTTGTCATTCCAAGACTACCATTGGGGTCGATCAGATACCAGACAAGGATTTGGGGTTATTTTTCCGGTTTTTTGCCTTAATTTTTGAGAGCGGTCAGGTTCATTTTTAGTATTCTCATTTGTGAGAGCAGTCGAGTTTATTCCAGATATTCTCATTTTAAAAAATCATCTCCGGCTAATCTTTGAGAGGGCGTTGGTGTTCTTTTGGCAGAGGTTTGCGCTCCCTGAGTGCTCTTGTTGTTGTTATTATTATTATTATTATTATTAATATTCAGGCGGTGAGCTGGCAGAATCGGTAGCAGGCCAGGCAAAATGCTTCGCAGCATTTCGTCTGTCTTTACGTTCGAAATTCAAATTCCATCGAGGTCGACTTTGCCTTTCGTACTTTCGGGGTCGATAAATTAAATACCAGTTGAGTACTGGGATCGATGTAATCGACAAGTCTCCTCTCCCAAAATTTCAGGTCTTGTGCCTTTACTAGAAAGGATAAATCATTACCATCATCACCATCATCATCATCATCATCATCATCATCATCATCATCATCATCGTCATTGTCATCATCATCATCATCATCATCATCATCACCATCATCATCATCATCATCATCATCATCACCACTACCATCATCATCATCATCATCATTATTGTCGTCGTTGTTGTTGTTGTTGTTGTTGTTGCCGTTATCCTCTAACAATTTCTGATAATTAGAATCATTTCTTTAATTGTCCCCACTGTCCATTGCTATGTTCAAAAGAAGT
>NC_069006.1:24168373-24170093 GCF_001194135.2 Octopus bimaculoides
ATGTGTTCTAAACTATAGCAGAGGTGGACACACAGACAAGTTATTATATAAAGACGAGGGGGGTGGGGGAACGAAACTCGTTTACAATATACTAAAACGTTAATTTTCTTTAATTACACAAAATAATAAAATCAATACACACACACACACACACGTATTTATATATATATATACATTTATACATATACATAAATACATAGCTGTGTGCGTGCGTGCGTGCGTGCGTGCGTGCGTACGTGTGTGTGTGAACACATAATACAATTAAGACATATAATTTAAAAAAGAAAAAAAAACAAGAAATAAGAAGAATTAAATGCTTAAAATGTAAAACATCGAGTGATTATTATTGAACAGTGCTATTAACAATTCCAGGCAGGAAAGGTAAAAATAAATAGTTCCGTTAGTAGCTTTCTTCCAGTTGGCTGTCTAAAACTAGTGGTTAGCATGTCTAATATGATATTTAATTATCATAATTAAGGCACTTTTTCTGCGTTGCATTGCTTACTTTCTTTGCATAGAACAACAAGAAGCGGTTTGCTCGATATCAAATCAACGAAAAATGTTTAATCTCATTAAAAACTGAACGCGAAATCATTCTCTGTGGCTCTGTGGGTGACAGTTTCCTTCTTCCTCTCTGTTTCTCTCTCTCTCTCTCTCTACCTCTCTCTCTCTCTCTCTTTTCTCCCACTCTCCCGCACTCTCCATCTACATACATGAAAACACATACAAAAGTTTAACCAAATAGTAGAAACGCCATTTCGTTATTCAATATGGAGTTTAAGGCGGCGAGTTGGCACGCGGGGCAAAATGTTTGGCGGCATTTTGTCCGTCTTTACGTTCAGAGTTCAAATTCCGCCGAGGTCGACTTTACCTTTCGTCCTTTCGGGGGTCGATAAATTAAGTACCAGTTGAACACTGGGGTCCATGTAATCGAGTCACCCCCTCCCCCGATATGGTTGTCCTTGTAGCAAAATTGGAATTTCTCTGTCTACCCTGGGTAATTTATTTTTTTACAGCAATCACCAAGTGTAACTCTATTCCGGAAGTCATCTCCTGCATTTACTCTACGCCGGAAATAACTACCAAGTGTTATTCTATACCGGAAGTGGACAGCGTCGGTTACTCTGAACTGGTGGACTTCTTACATAATCACTTTTTAAATGTTGGCAATTTAATTGATACAAATTAAGCTAATTCTAATGTATAGAACACATATGTGTGTGTGTGTGTGTGTGTGTGAAGGGGTGTGGGTGTGTGTGTATAAATGTTTATAGGTATTATAAATGTGTAGGTGTGTATATGTATAATTATATATACGTAAATGTGTGTGTTTTTGCAACTATGTATCGATGTATGTGTGTACGTATGTGTGTATATATGTAACTGTTAAATAATGTGTGAGTGTGTTAAATAATAAGGCACTAAAAGAGAAGGACTCTCCCCAGACACAACAGTATATGCTTCAACACACGAACTCGCAAAAAGAATCTTGCAAACCAATGCCAAATACGAAAAATAAAAAGTTCTAATATTTATTAAGGCGCAATCCAGCGAGCGAAGCATAACAAGAGGTAAGACTGCAGAGTACGAGTCGACGGAAATTTGGTTGCTCTTTCTAGCATGCTACATGAGCCGCGTAGTTGTTTACTCAATGGATCACCATACGACTGTATAACGCTTTTTAGTTTCATTATCGCTATGACGTCATTACATAACCAAC
>NC_069006.1:24170362-24171050 GCF_001194135.2 Octopus bimaculoides
ACACACACACACACACACACACACACATACACACAGAGAAACGCATTTACAATAGCAGCAACCGTGTCGTTTCCCGCCTTCAAGCTGCTATCATTGAAACAATAAACAGCCACCACGACCACCACCACTACCATTACTACTACTACTACTACTACTACTACTACTACTACTACTACTACTACTACAAAAGCCACCACGACCGATCATCTACCTATAAAACAAAAATTACTACTACTACTACTACTACTACTACTACTATTACTGCTGCTGCTACTACTACTATTACTACAATTAACACTATCATAATCAGCCACCACCACTAAATTCACTACTACCACTACTACTATTGCTGCTGTTGTTGTTGATGCTGCTTCTACTATTACTACTACTACTACTACTACTTTACTACACCTAATACTATCATAACCAACCACCATTCAGTTCACAACTACTACTACTACGACTACTACTACTACTACTGCTGCTGCTGCTGCTGCTTCTACTACTAGCTACAATGACGTTGTTTCCAGCTTTAGCACTTGAAAGAAAAATATTCGGTTTACTACAGGTCTCTCCACTTCGCTTTATCAATGGAAATGGTTATCAGCAGGAGGACGAGGGAAACGACGACCACCACCACCACCACAACAGCAACAACAACAGGTGTAATGAAAACAACAAGCAACAC
>NC_069006.1:24171926-24173458 GCF_001194135.2 Octopus bimaculoides
CTACACAAGAAGATTTAATTCTGTCGTAATTTCGTAGAACAGAACAAGTGTTTTTAAGGAGTAGAAAAAGACGCACCAACTTGTTACAAAGAATGTTACCCAAATTGTATAGAACGCTAGGGTTTAGGCGTTTTGTTTTTCAAAACGTTAAGCGTGTATCCCGTTGAAATATTCTTATCTACTCTAGGCGCATGGCCCGAAATTTTGTGGGAGGGTGCCAGTCGATTAGATCGCCTCCAGTACGAAATTGGTACTTAATTTATTGACCCCGAAAGGATGAAAGCCAAAGTCGACCTCGGCGGAATTTGAACTCAGAACGTAAAGACGGACGAAATACTGCTGAGAATCTTTGCGCGGCGTTCTAACGATTCTTGTTTGTGGGTTAGGGGATGGTTAATGGTATATTTAATGTCATATGTTACAAACTTTGGCTGCCGGTGCAGTTGTATTGAACATTTTCTTATTAGATGACTGATCACTGAATTCTCAACCGCCGACAATAGTCTGATGGCCAGAAATTTTATTAATATTGGTAAGCTTTTCATGAATTTTATTGCACGGCTTATACTTGCCTGTGGTTCAGTAGAAAGGGAGAGCGAAGAAAATCACGAAGAATCACTCGGAATTCCTCTAACAATCTTTGAGAACCAGCACGAGTCAATTCATCGACGTATTAAAACTGTGATTGGTGCCAGAAGAGGAACAACTTGTTATTAAATAATAAAAACTACCGTTTAACAAAGATTTTCGATTATATTGTTCAAGCCTTGTACGCGCGCGCGTGTGTGTGTGTGTGTGTGTGTGTGTGTGTGTGTGTGTGTGTGTGTGTGTGTGTGTGTGTGTGTGTGTGTGTGTGTGCGCGTGTGTGCGTGTGTCTGTGTATGTGTGTGTGTGTCTGTGTCTGTGTGCGTACATACATATACATGTACATATATGTGTGTGTGTGCGTATGTATGTATATGTATATATATGTACATGTATGTATCTATGATTATTAATCACTTAGTGTCCATGTTCCTTTCATGCTTCAGAATGGTCTGAGTACAACGGCCAAAGCAAAAAATAATAAAAGACTATAATGCGCGTGTGCGCAGTGTGTGCCAATGTGCATGAATATATATATATATATATGTGTGTGTGTGTATATGCGTGTCCATGTGTGCATCTATGAATGTGTGTATGTGTGTATATGCGTACATCCTCCAGTGTGTTTGTGTGTGCTATGTACGTATATGTGCGTGAATGTATGTATCGGTTTGCGTGTGTAGGTGTGAGTATGCGCTTGCTTGTCTGTCTGCATCATTGTGCGAGCGTATTTATGTGTGTGTGTGTGTGTGTGTGTGTGTGTGTGTGTGTGTGTGTGTTTGTGTGTGCAAGGGCGCATAACTCACAATAACATACATAACTCACAACAACCACAAGTCCAATATGGTCCCTCCGGCAATACTAAATCACATTTAGACTAGTTGCATAAACCAATACCTTTCCAGAACAGCCCACAACGTGGCACGCACGCACACACACACACACAC
>NC_069006.1:24176375-24177110 GCF_001194135.2 Octopus bimaculoides
TATATATATATATATATATATATATATTTATGTGTGTGTGTTGTGTGTGTGTGTGTGGAGAGAGAGAGGGGGGAGAGAAACTGATGTGAGATAGACTGATATAGTATATAGATAAGTATGTGCTGCAGACATATGCATATACATGTGTGTGTGTATGTATATATGAGTGTATGCATGAATACACACACACACACAAACACACAAACACGCACAAACACATACACACGCACAAAACACAATAGAATCCACAAACAAGCGAAAGAAGGCCAGAAGGAAACCTAAAACCTAAATGAACACCCATTACAAAGCAATTTGAAGAATAAACAGAAGCCAGCAATGGCCAACGGTAAAGATGGCGTCTTAACTTGCAATGCATTGTGGGTTGCAAATATGGCATCATCAATGATTACCGACCAGCAACGTTTGCCCAGAACACCTTCTTGCAAACACCTTCTTCGTATATGTATGTATCTATGCATGCATGCATGTACGTATGTGTCCGTGTGTGTGTAACTATATCCAAATATATATATACATATATATATACATATATATATATATATATATATACATACATGCATATATATATATAAACTATAATTTAAATATATATATATATAGAGAGAGAGAGAGGTGGGAGAGAGAGTCATGGCATAAATAATGCGGTTTTTTTACTTCTTTTATTTTTTCAAAATTATTATTATTATTATTATTATTATTATTATTATTATTATT
>NC_069006.1:24177210-24178335 GCF_001194135.2 Octopus bimaculoides
ATATATATACACAGTCACACACGCATATGTATATAGATATATAAAAGGCACACTCATTTATGGGGTACAAATTTATAAAAACAAGAATGTCGATTTATCTCTATTTGACATACGTGAGTACGTATATATGCGCATATCCATCCCTACAATTATCCAGACATCCATTCCTACACATACCTACACACACACTCACGCACACACACACACATATACACACACACGTACATTCACGCACCCGTACGGCAGTGGCATTTCACAAACAGTCAACTGTGCCAACAGCAACTGGGAGGTAGCGATATCTAAGTGGGTGGGTCTGGTTTTAACGGCTCACCGAACTTCAGACAAGCCCGGCATGTCAATCGTACTGCGTTCAAGAAAGGGGAGATAATGGATCTTTTTTCAGAGAGAGAGAGAGAGAAGGGGGGGGAGAAACAGAGGCAGACAGACAGAAGAGAGGCTCGAGAAATACGTACATACATATACCTACATATACATATATACATACATACATACACACATGTATACATACATACGTACACACACACACATATATATAATTGTATATGTATATATGTATGTATGTATGTATGTATGTATATATGTATGTATATACATCCATTTTACTTTCGCTGTTTTTTCCGGATTTTGTTTTTAATTTTGATTTGCCTCTACACATGTATGCATACATGTGTACATTATATATGAATGCTTGCATGTATGTATGTATGTATGTATGTATGTATGTATATATGTCTATGTATGTTTGTGTGCGTTTGTATAGAACAGGGAGGACGAGTAGGATAACGTTGTCTTTGTATTGGCACAAAGACATGATGTGGAATAAAATGAAAACAGAAAAATCGTTAGAATTTAACACGTGAAATACATCATACAGAACATGACAGCAATTATATAAACATTATACATACATACATACATGTTTGCATGTATGTATATATGTTTGTATATATAGGTGTTTATAACATGAACAGTCTGCTCGATATTGTTTGGTTTGCAAGCACGACGTACCGTCTTATGAATATCCCACGTGACATCTTGAACAAGAGTCTTTCTCTGTATTTTAAAAGTATAGGTCAGGTCATACTGTGTGAGTGATATATATAT
>NC_069006.1:24178878-24179343 GCF_001194135.2 Octopus bimaculoides
CAAAAATAGATCTCCAAACGGGAAAATCCAACGGGTTGAGATCGAGGTTTCTTGAGGGCCATACGTCCTTGCCTATGAAAGACGGAATGTGTTTTTCTGAATCTAGTGTTGTGTCTGTTTGGAGCTGTGGAATGGTGCCGAGCTCTTTTGGAGGCTCCAAGGTGGATTTGGACGTCGATTTACGAGTCTTTTGGCAGTGCAAGTGGTGATGGTGATGGTGACGATGATGATGACGGTGATGGTGGTGGTTGTTGTTGTGGTGGTGATGGTGGTGATGATGATGATGATGCTGACAACGACAAGGACGACGACGAGGGTGATGAAGTTGTAGATGATGAGGAGAAAGGACGAGCGCCATCTGATGTGTGTGAGAAAGAGAGAGTGAGAGAGAGAAAATGTGAATGACGGACGGGAGAGAGAGAGAGAGAGAGAGAGAGAGAGAGAGAGAGAGAGAGAGAGAGAGAG
>NC_069006.1:24180136-24181183 GCF_001194135.2 Octopus bimaculoides
GAGGAAGTAGGAGGTGGCGGTGGAAGAGGAAGTGGGAGAGAGAGAGAGAATGTGAGAGCGTGGAGAGGGTGGGAGGAGTGCGAGTGAATGGAAGTTAGGAGAGGGGGTAGGTGGGAAAGATTTCGTTGCAATAACTGTGATTACTTCGAGAAGCCATCACACACGTCCTCCTCTTTTGTTATTTGTTGCTTCTACGGTAATGCTGTCATCTTTTTATTGCTCTTAAGTGTATAATGAACGTGTGTGTGTGTGTGTGTGTGTGTGTGTGTGGAGATCGTTCTAACGTCTTTCTCTGTTGGTTGTTCACTTCCTCTGCGCCTGAGGTGTTTCCATGACTACTACGACGAAGATAAGGTCGACATCAACGACAGTGAAGAACTGTGCTCCGGGTTGATTACGACACGTAATTCTACAATTCTCTGCAGCTCGTCTTCCTGACCAAGCTGCAGTCGTGGGTTCAAATGTAAGCTGAGGCTGGTCATCTGGTATTTGGTCCGTTACCAGGCACTCACAGTACACTTATGGATAGGAAAACAAATTCTTTTTTTTTATTTGTTTCAGGCATTTGCCCAGGACTTATTCTTTGTAAGCCTTAGTACTTACTTATCGATCCCTTTTGCCGAACCGTTAAGTTACGGGGATGTAAACACACCAACATCGGTTGTCAGATGATGGCGGGGGAACAAACACATACACACACACATAAATATGTACATATATATACGATGGGCCTCTTTCAGTTTCTGTCTACCAAATCCACTCACAAGGTACTTAATTTATCCACCCCGAGAGGATGTAAGGCAAAGTTGATCTCGGCGGAATTTGAACTCAGAACATAAAGACAGACGAAATACCGCTAAGCATTTCGCCCAGCGTGCTAACATTTCTTATTTCTTTATTGCTCACAAGGGGCTAAACATAGAGGGGACAAAAAAGATTATGTCGATTACATCGACCCCAGTGCGTAACTGGTACTTAATTTATCGACCCCGAGGAGATGAAAAACAAAGTCGACCTCAGCGAAATTTGAACTCAGAACGTAACAGC
>NC_069006.1:24182038-24185941 GCF_001194135.2 Octopus bimaculoides
TATATATATTATATATATACATATGTATACATAGATAGATAGGTAGATAGATACCTACATATACATATATACATATATGTTTTTTTGTTTTTTTTAACCTTGGTTCACAGGGATCTTTCCCAGCGACGTTTCATACGTTGAATCTACACGATGAATTCCCATACTCTCCCTTTCTTTTCCTCCACAACGATTTATTTATTTTTTTCAATAATTCAGTCTTTTTAATAGAAGTGGTTAGCGGAGAAAGTATTTTTCAGGTCAACGACCAGATAGTCTTACCTGTTGTACAGATTTGTGTAGGAAGATCTTCATTGTCCGGACATTCACTCACCATCTGGAAACATAAACACGGCCTTCCTTCTGTCTGTAATCACTTTAACGTTGGAAAAGGAAAATAAATTTAGCCAGAAGGTGAGCGACTGAGATTTCGTCCATCAACCTGTTCAATTATAAACTGCCGGCAGACGACAAAGCATGGTGGCGACTTGGTTAAGACGTTCCCTTTGCAACCAGGAGGATCTGTGTTCGATCCCAAATCACGTGAAATTTTAAATTTTTGCAATATATAGGCGCAGGCAGGGCTGTGTGGTTCAGTCTCACTGCGTGGCACCTTGGGTAAGTGTCTTTGGCAATAGTCTCGAGCCAACAAAAGCCTTGTGAGTGGATTTGATAGACGGAAACTGAAAGAAGCCCATCATAATCAAATACATAAGTATATCATTAAATATATGCATATGGATATATATGTATATTGTTAAATATATACACATGTATGTATATATATATATATATATATATATGTAGTTGAAATGTAGTTTGCAATAGAACTTTCTGAGAGAACATGTCTCAGTGGCTGGAAACATGTAAGGAATGAAATGAATCAGAGAAAGAAGCCGAGTTGTTTATCGCAATAAATACATCAGAAGTAGTGGTTCTCAATCATTTTCTAACCTATGGACCCCTTCCATTCCTAATTTATTCTGGTGAACCCCCGTAGCCATTTGATGTTTAAAAACTAGTTTTACAGATACTTCTTTCAAAATATTTATTTTGTTTTTCACCCATTCTTTTGTGTAGGTTTGCAATGGAACTCTCAGAGAGAACATGTTTCAATGGTTGGAAACATGTTAAAGAGCCAACTGTTAAATAACAATACTATATCCTCCTTCAGTACAAAAGAGTTCATTGGTGCGTTACTTTGTGTTTGACGGACGATGGATACATTCAAAGGAGTCTCATACAAGCATCAAATATTGATATGATGTGTATTTGAGGTGGAGATTATGTTGCCAAGAAGTTGCTGTATATTCCATTGTCAAACGATATGATCTGGTGCCGAAGTGATGAAATATCGAGAGATCTTTAATTAAAGAATTATTGATTTTCGTTATAAAGGCAAAAGCAAGTGAAATATTTAGCATCCAATTTGATAGGTCGATTGATATGAATAAAGGTAGCCATTTTTAGAATTTATCGTTGACAGTGCCTTGGTAAGGAAACAAATCAGCAGGTATGAGGAAAGGTACCGTCTTTGGAGTTTATTGGCCGACCTTGGTAAAAAAAAAATGAACAAATTGATGTGAGCAAAGGTACCCATTTTTGGAGTTTATTGGCAGTACCTTGGCAAAAATAAACCCAAATCAATTGACATGAGCAATGATATGCATTTTTTGAAGTTTATTGGCAGTACTCTGATGAAAAACATATGGAATATGTCACTTCATTTTATAAACCGTTTTCTACTTAAAAATCTGTATTCGATATTTTTAAAATGGTAAATTAATGTTTCTAATGACAGGAGATTAAACCGAAATGAGTGTCATGGCGTTTGCAACGACCGATAAATGAGATATTTCTCAACATGGCTGCCACCGGACTATTATTAGGTTAGTAGAGGAAATAAATGCATTTTAAAAAATAACAAATTTTTGTCAAATCGTGAAAAAGGAAAAGCGAAGCACTGAAGAAAACAACATGAAAAAGTACTTATTTTCCCAGCATTCAGTCTACTACCAGAAGATTGGGATAATAATTTCTATAATGTACCGAATATTATCTTGAACTGTGTGGTAAAATTGGTAACAAAATTGAATCATTAGATTCCAACAGGACATGATGAGAAATATAATTGCGTGAGAATTCTATTGGCTGTTGACATTAAGAATTTGTATGAAGAATTTGCCAATATTAATAAATTCTAAGGATATTTTATTGGAATTCTTGATAATGTGACAGTTATAGTTTTTACAAAAAAAATGTCGAATCTATCAGTGCATTCTGACCGCCCCAGACTCTATGACATTCACGTTTCAAGTGATCGAAATTAAAACCTTCCATCAAAAATTTATGCTAATTTATGTTCCAAAAACCAGTTTGAGAACGGAAAAGATATTTTGCTATGTTCTTAATTCTTAAAAAATTCATTGAAACAAAGTCAACAGAAATATGGTAACGAAAGGGTTAAAGTGATCTAATTAAAAACCGCCCATCAAAATATTATGCTAATCCGTGTTCCAAATACTAATTTAATAATGACAAAGATATTTTGCTAAATTCTTAAATGTTTCAATATTCATTAAAACAAAAACAATTGCAGCGTGGAAGGTGTTTATAGGCCATTTAAAAACACACACAAAAACCGTTAGATTTACTTCAACATTTAAATTTAATTTGTCAAAATATTTTCGTCACTGTGATACCGAGACCTGTTCACTGACAAAATTCCGTCGCGGTTTCGAAGCGACGAAAATATTTTGGAAAAATTAAATTTAAATGTTGAAGTGAACCTAACGGTTTTTGTATGTTTTTAAATGGCTTATAAACACCTTCCACGCTGCATTTGTTTTTGTTTCAGCACACGATCTCAGATCAGGTCGCTTGCTATGCAAGTACATCTCCGTAAATTGAAACAAATATAGTGCATTTCAACAGAAATATGGTAACAAAAGGGTTAAAGTGATCTAAATTAAAATCTTCCATCAAAATTGAACGTTAATTCGTGTTTCAAACACCAACTTAAGAATAACAGTTATTTTACTAAATTGTTTATATTATCCTCGAAATTACTTGAAACTACAGCAGTGTATTTCAATGGATTATGGTTAAAAAAAAACACAAGGTTGAAGAAGAAAAGAAAACAAACATATTTTTGTTAATGAAGCAATTAAAGTGCTTTTTGCTCTCGGCTACAACATAACTGCAAATTGGGGTTTGTCACTTCTAACAAACACAAAAACCAGTCTAAGAAACGGCTCACACCTAGAATATGACTTAACCCTTGATACCACCGAGTATGTTTTTAGCGGCTACGATTTCGTTCGACTAAAAACTCGGAAAAACGAACAAGGAGGTGGCCCTGTGGTCTTGTGTTGATAGCTCAAAATAACGATGTTTCTACCAATTAGCAAACCGCTCACTTTCTGTTTACCAGGGGTATTATTATAGATGTGAAGAAGGGGGCGAACTGGCAGAAACGTTAGCACGCCAGGCGAAATACTTAGTAGCATTTCGTCCATCCTTATGTTCTGAGTTCAAATTTCACCGAGGTCGACTTTGCCTTTTATCCTTTCGGGGTGAGTTAAATATGTACCAGTTACACACTGGGATCGATCTAATCGTTGTGTCCTGAAGCAAAATATTTTATTTCATTTTGCTCCAGTTCATTTTGCTGTACATGGGTAGAATAAGTACCAGACAAAAAAATAGATTTCAGTACTGAGGTGGGTGTGCTCGACGAGAAATCTTTCTTCGGAGCATTGCTCCAGCAGGACAACAGGCCAATGACTGAAGCAAGTAGAAAGATGGTGAAAAGTTATCTGTGATTAGTTAACATTAAGAAAGAAAGAGAGAGAGAGAGAGAGAGAGAGAGAGAGAGAGAGAGAGAGAGAGAGAGAGAGAGAGAGA
>NC_069006.1:24186317-24189072 GCF_001194135.2 Octopus bimaculoides
GAGGAGAGAGGCAGAGAGAGAAAGGGAAAGGGAGGGAAGGAGAGGAAAAGAGGGGGAGGGGGAGGGAGAGATTTGTTTAAAAATTTAAAAGCTTCTTAAGCGTTATTCGCTTCGAGTGTGAGGGTTAAGTGGGTGAAAAGTTTGGTGGAAGATTCTTAGAAGCGAAGATCAAATACGTCAGCGAATACATATAAAGAAACAACAACAACAACAACAACAGCAAGCTAAAAAGAAGGAAAGAAAAAAAAGGAAACAATATTAATTGGTTATTAATGTTATATTATCGTTATTAATGGTCTATTATTACTATAATTGATGCGCGATGTTTTTCCATAATAATAATAATATCGTAATAACATTAACAAGAACGAGAACAAACAGCAACAACAACAACAACAACAATAATAATAATAATAACAACAGCAACAGTAGCAACGACAACAACAACGGTAGTAATAATAATAATAATGATAATAATAATAATAATAATAATAATAATAATGATTTAAAATGACAATAATGCTTCTGCTGGTATCGTTGAACTTATAGTTGTTGTCGTTATTCTTATTGTTGTTCCCATCCTCCTCCTCCTCCTCCTCCTCCTCATCATCATCATCATCATCGTCATCATCATCATCATCATCATCATCATTGTTGTTGTTATGTTTTTCTTTTTGCTTCAATTTTGTTTCCCTTTCTTGCCGAGTATCTTCCCGATACCAATTATATTATTATTATTATTATTATTATTATTATTATTATTATTATTATTATTATTATCATCATCATCATCATCATTTTTGTTGTTGTTGCTATTGTTACTCCTATGGTCGCCAAGTAGAGAAGCCCGTCTCTCCAAGGTCGTTGCAAATGAAATCGCACAGCGAATCGCTCTCCTTCTTCTTCTTTCTTCCCTCCGCAGATGGAGAGAGATTTTAAAAGCTTTTCAACATCTCCATCACGTAGTTAATTCAGCTGCTGCAGAGAAGCAATCTTCCTAGTAATTAGTCGTTGGATTGCTTCTAATTAAATACTGAACATGGAGAGCACATCGTTAGGGGCAATCATGTAGACAGATACCGAAAGGACACAAACCCACAAGGCTTCTCGTCCTCTTCTCCTCAATGTCTTTTTGTTTCTTTTTCTTTTTTTATATATTTGTTTTTTTATTTGATCCTTTGCATATGTCCTTGAGGCCCTGTATAAGGTTTTTTGGACATCGACGGGGGTTTTGGTTGACTCTGAAAATTTTAAATCCTCACCTTACAGATTTACGGTAAGGCCGTCGCTAAGTCCCTGCAACTCCTGCAGTCACAGGGGGTCTCCACGGTTGAAGGGCCCCATTTTAAGATCAAAGTACGTAGATGAGTCATCTATTTATTTTGGCTAAGATGTTGAACAAGAATTAAACTATGTTTACTGAAAATTTCAAGAAATAAAATGGTGATATATTGTAACTGCAAAAGTTCTTGTAAAAATATTTCATTGTACCACGAACGTGTACCAGACTTTGTGGATTATCTATGATATCTATTGAACACGAACTTAGCTCTCAGCCTCATTATTCTGAACTGATCAATGATATCACAAAATGAAAAGAGCACCGTATTTGTCTTTGAAAGTTGCCTGGATGATAAAAATGCTTTTTTAAATTCATGTCTGGAAGTTTTACTTATTGAAATTTGTAATAGACTGAAATAAATTTGACTTGTAGTTTTAAAGACGTTCTTTAGGATAACGTGAAATATTGAATTTCAGATAGAACAAAGTAAAATATAGCTATGAATAGAAGGTGCATAGATTATGAATTTTGATTGAAGGGATGGGGCCTCAAAACAAAAAGTTGCAGGGGGCCTCTAAAAGACAAAAGATAAAGGAAATTAAATTAAACACCCGTACAGTGAATCAGTGTGTTAATTAGTCCAGATTCTGAGATGTTCCGGATCATTTATTGTCCATAACATCGGTGTTTTACCTGTATTTCTGTTTCCATATTACAAGCACCTTTCAATTGTTTATTCTTTATTTTGTTTTTCAGCTACATATTGAAGGTCCGCAGTAAATGAGCCACTTCTAATCGAATAAAGACCCGCAGTAAATGATCCGCTCACATCAAACAATAACCAAGCTGTTTCTAGTGCAAATCTCTTGCAAAACAGATTTTACGATTTCTCCTCATCATTTTGCGGTTCAGTTATTTTCCATGCGAGTCTTACATTTTATAGTCAATGCTCCCCCTCTCTCTGCTTACCTTTCACTCTCTCCCTCTCTCGCCCTCTCCTGCTCTCTTCTCTCTCCTTCACATGCTCAATGGAATTTCTTCCTCTTTATACAAGTTCTCTATTTATTTCATCCTATCTCCTGGGATGAGATTTCCGTAAACTCTAGCCTCTCGTTCTGGGACGCATCTAACACATTGCTACTGCTGCTACTGTTGTTGCTGCTGCTGCTTGCAGTTTCTGACAAATTACTTTCGTTTTACGACATTGTCTTCGCAGAAAGAAACGCTTGCACCAATTCCTCTTGCTAAACCTTCTTTTCAATTGATTTCTCTCTGCCAAACCGTTCGGAAAAACTAGAGATCGTTGGTCGTTTTCTCTGCTGTTTGCGCTGTTTATGATCCGTAACATAGTAAATCGGCAAATAGATCGATTCGATCTGAGAAACCAAACCAATAAAAGAATTCGGGTAATGGAATCGTGGTGCCATTCCTCAATAGAAATGCAGGTGCGCGTGCGTGCATATGTATATATAT
>NC_069006.1:24189305-24190225 GCF_001194135.2 Octopus bimaculoides
TATATATATATATATGTGCATATATGTATGCATGTATGTACGTACGTACCTATGTATATGTGTATATATGTATGTATGCACGTATGTGTGTATATATGTATATATGTGTGTGTGTGCGTATGCATGCATGTTTGCATGAACGTACGTGCGTGTGTATATATGTATATATGTATGCACGTATATGTATATATATATATATATATATATATATATATGTAGGTACGTATGCATGTATATATGTATGTGTACGTGCGTGTGTGTATATTTGTAGATATGTGTGACATATATCTGTGTGTGTATGTGTGTGTGTGTGTGTGTGTGTTTGTGTGTGTGTGCGTGCGTGCGTATGTGTGTGAGCTTTTGCCTGAGTGCGTTTGTGTCGACGCCGTACGTTATATTGCAATGACAGAAGACTTGCTTTTAGGTTAATTAGTAGCAAGTTGTATTAATTATTATGTTGCGGTCGACAACAAAGTAGTTGGGCGATCTCTTAATTACCTGGCAAATCATTAAGACTAATAACAAACAGTGAAATAATTAATAACATTTTGACATTGTTATTTTTGTTGTTGTCGTTGTTGTTGTTGGTAGTGATATTATTGTTTGTTATAGAACTCGTTGTTGTTATTGTTTTGTGGTGGTGGTGGTGGTCATGACAGACTGAGAGATAGATAGATAGATAACTTTCTTTATTGGCCACACAGGGGCTGAACACAGAGGGGACAAATACAAATGTAAAGCTTTTCTTTTCGAAAATGAAAAAAAAAAGGGTAAAAATAAGAAGGAAAGTAAGATTCCGATCAAAAGGGATCGTGTGTCACAGAAGATCGTGTATCACAGAAGATCGTGTGTCACAGAAGATCGTGTGTCACAGAAGATCGTGTGTCACAGAAGATCGTGTGTCACAGAAGATCGTGTGT
>NC_069006.1:24190954-24191534 GCF_001194135.2 Octopus bimaculoides
ACCATTGCTTGTCTTCGTGATTCTGACCCTGCTTGGCTAAATTTCTACACGAAGCAGCAACAGATGCATTTATAAATTTGTCTTTAAACATTGAATGGTTGGGGGGGGGGGGCTGCCAAAATGAAACAGTAATCAAAGGGCGCTAATTGTGCAAAATAATTCCAGGGTTAATGATACAGTCATGCTTGCTCATATAATAAATACAAATCAGGTAATTTAATTGTTAATCCAATTTTGATAATTAAGAAACCCCTCGATCGAAACCATGCCTATGCCTGTTATTAGGTACTATGTGACTTTCAGGAGGGATATTTGGCTGTTGTTTCTAGCATGCTGAATGGCGACGTTATTGCAGCTGTAGGTGTCGTTAATGTTGTGAAAGAAGACAGAAAGATCTTGAAAGATAAGTGGTATTGTGAGTGTGTGTACGTGTGTGTGTGTGTGTGTGTGTATACACACACACACAGACAGAGAAATACGTGTGAGTATGTATGCATATATATATATATATATATATATATATGTGTGTGTGTGTGTGCATACATATAAATATATATATATATATATATATATATATATA
>NC_069006.1:24192238-24197807 GCF_001194135.2 Octopus bimaculoides
GGTGCTGGTGCTGGTGGTGGTGGTGGCGGCGGCGGTGGTTACCGCAATACCAACAACAGTTTTAATAATAATAATAATAATAATAATAATAATAATAATAATGATGATGATGATAGTGGTGATGAGGTTGATGATGATCATAATGATGATCATGATGATGATGAGGAGGATCATGATGGTGATTGTGATGATGATGATGAAGGTGATGATGATTGTGATGATGATGATAAATAGATATGAGTTTTAATTAATTGCTTCCAGGTTTCTCTCCTCTGTCAATCTCACTTGCACGCAAATACACGTGTGTGTGTGTGTGTGTGTGTCTATCTATATTTACATATGTATGTGCGTATATATGTTGACAGGGCAATATACATACATATATGTATATACATATTTACATACACCTGCACAGACACGCACATATATATGTATAGAACGGATAAGAGAAGTAATGTGATAAGGTAGATGCATATTCCATACGTTTACAATTGTTTCATGATCTTGTTAGTTATATAATAGACGTTACATCAGTATTGACCCACAGCTCCGTCCAACTCACAACTTCCTCCAGAAACAGTCCTCTGACGAAGGCTGCACTCCTAATTCAGTAAGAGCCATTTAATATGTATGTGTGCGTGCGTGTGTGTGTGTGCGCGCACATATGCATACATACATATATGTATATATATATATATATATATATATATACATACATACACACACATACAAACATACAACAAGTTTCTTTTAGTTTCCTTCTACCAAATCCACTCACAAGCCTTCGGTCAGTCCAAAAAAATATAGTAGAAGACACTTGGTCAGGGTGCCACACAGTGGGATTGAACCCAGAACAATGTGTTTGGGAAGCAAACTTCTTACCACAGACACGGCTACGCGTGTTGCTTTTTTTAAAAAAAAAAAACATTTTATGCTTTTAAATGTTTGCTGAGACCGACGTAAAGTCGGATAAATCGACTGAAGTCGAGGTTCATTTTTACCATTAGCACACACACGCACATACACACTCGTACGCACACACACACACACACACACATACACACACACACTCATAAAGTCGAAAAAAAAACAGAGTAACTCAAAACGCTGTAAACTGAGGTATGCCTGTACTACTTCGTGAGGAAAGCAATTTTAAATGTAATGGAAGAGGTTGTAACGGAGCAACGGCTATGAATGTAGACAATAATGCAAGAATAATTAGAGAAATTGCTAATTACAGAACATACAGGATTGTTTACAGGTTTATTGGTGCCACCAGAAACCAAACAGGTTATGTACCATTCTGATTATAGGCTTTACTTAATTCTATGATCCAGCAGAACAGTTAAGACAACGCATGGAATGATTGCGCAAGAACAATGCCACGCAAGTAATTTACGACGGCAATATAGAAATATATTTGAACACAAGTCCATTCATCTGTGATGTCTGCTGGATATATTTGCTTCCCTACAGTCTTATTTATCGCTACAACAACTAATTGATACTGGAAACATTCCAGCAAATGTAGAAATAGGTTTACGCGGTGGTTTAACGGTAAACATTCCGAAAGATATAACTTACACCAGTTTGCAATGAACTTCGCGATGCTAATAACCAAGTTTTTCTTTTTTCTTCAACAAAATTAGTTTTAATTACATAAGGATGCCTTGAGCATGGCTGTGTGGTAAGAAACTTGCTTCTCATCCACATGGTTCCGGGTTCAGTCCCACTGCGTGGAACCTTGGGGGACTGATTTGTCGACCAAAGCTTTGTGAGTGGATTTTGGAGACGGAAACTGAAAGAACCCATCGTATGTATATATATATATATATATATATATGATACAAATATATATGTATATATATAGATGCATCTCCGGGTACAGGACGTCAAAAAAGGAACAAAAACATAAAGCACAAAGAAATGGACTTTTTTACGGACCACAGAATGAATACATACATATATACGAAGGGCTTTTTTCAGTTTCCATCTGCAAAATCCACTCACAAGGTCGGCCCAAGGCTATAGTAAAAGACACTTGCCCATGGTGCCACACAGTGGGACTGAACCCGGAACTATGTGGTTAGGAAGCAAGCATCTTACCACACAGCCACTCCAATAATCTGTTGGTATTTCATATTTATTTTCCAGACAATTAAATCTGAAAATTAAAGTTAAAATATAATGAATGTGAAAAACAATTTGTTTGCGTGTGTGTGTCTATTATTGTTATTTTTTTAATTCTGTTAATTTAATTTCAATATTCAGTTTTCTGACAAGTATTTAATTTAAAAAATTTAAAAAAATATTTAATCTGTCGTCCGTTGATTTATGTCGAATATTCTAAAAGCTTAACAAATGTTCAACATTTAGAAAATTTTTATTTAATAGAAATTTTGTGATTGTTAAATTAAAATCATATCTGCAAAATTAAATTAAATGTTGTTGTTATTATAGCTGCTGCTGCTGCTGTTGTTGTTGTTGTTGTTTGCCGTACATGTTACATCATTAGTCGCGCCGGCGCCGGTGGTGGTGGCTGTAGTAATGTTGTTGTTGTTGGGGGCGGCGGCGGTGGCGCCGGTGGTGGTGGCGCCGGTGAAGTCGGGGCGTGGTGGCGGTGGCGACGGCAGCGGCCGTGATGATATCTGTTGTGATATTTTTATCCGGTGCATTTCGGGTAATTTCAACCGGGAAAACCTCCCATCATGCACCTCTAGAATGACCAGAAACATCCCCTGAAATAAATAATACCCCTTACCCTCCTTCGATTCATTTTTAAGGCTTTCTTTTCGTATTCCTGTATTTTTTTTTTCTTTGTGCTTTGGGGTTTGTTTTTTTTTAATCTTGGAAACCACTTCTAATTGATGCCTGATTATAGTAGGTCGCTGCTTGATTGAATATGTCCCTGACGGAAAATAGATTGGATGCTTCTGTTATTTACTTATTTTTTTTATGATTGCAGAGGAATGGTTGCAGTTATCCTATGTATCAAGTTACCTCATAAATAACGTCCGAAATATCATATATGTGATTTGTATCAAATTTTAACAGTATTCTAAAATGTCAAGTGATATTTATTGATACTCATATGAATTTGGAAACCTTTAACTTAACGTGATTTCTTTTTACAGAATAATCTGAATTAATTAATTACTAATATTAACCCCTCAAAGATGGACGTATCGAAGGAGCATTTAAGACACATGATGCTTTATGAGTTCGAAAAGGGAAATGGTGCAGCAACAGCGACCCGAAATATCCATTCTGTTTATTGTTACACATTTACAGTTGAGTGAACTGGAGCAACGTGAGATTAAGTGTCTTGCTCAAGAACACAATGTACCGCGCGGTTTGGGAATAGAACCCACGATCTAGCGATCGTCAGTGCGACACCATTTTGTCTCCTGCTGCACTGCCTTTGTTGCTCACTATGTCCTCCGTTTCATCTTCTACCTCAATCGCCTTTTTTTTTCTTTTCTTTCTTCATCTGTTTTCTTTCCTTGTTTGTTTCTTTGTGAGAGAATATCTGATTAATCATACTCTTTCTCAAAACAATTATATATGTGTGTGTGTATATATATGTGTGTATGTATATGTGTATACATAGAAAGAGAGAAAGAAGGAGAGAGGGAGAGAGAAAGAAAGAGAGAAGGAGAGACAGATAGATAGATAGATGATAGATAAATATAGATAGAAAATACATACATATATATACACACACACACACACATATACACAAACACACGCGCACAACCACACACACAGGCAATGGCCTAGCCGATCACAGCAACACAAGTCATTGTCTTCAAGGAACATCTAGCTTCTTTCCTAGAAGATGCCAGGTCATCGCACTTTGCTTACCAAGCTTTATTTAATTCACAGCCTTCTCACCATCACAATACTCTATACGTACATAACATCATGCGTGTGTGTGTGTGTGTGTGTGTGTGTGAGTGTATGTTAGTGTTTGAGTCTTTGTCACGTCTTTTTTCTACGGAGTGAAAATGAATATATCTGTATGTGTGTATATATAGGTGTGTGTGCGTGTGTGTGTGTGTGTGTGTGTGTGTGTGTATAAATAAATAGATATTGCTGTACTTCTGTCAATTATTATTATTATTATTATTATTATTATTATTATTATTATTATTATTATTATTATTATTATTATTAATATAATAATAAAGGCAGCGAGCTGGCAGAATCGTTAGCACGCTAGACGAAATGTTTAGTGGTATTTCGCCCGTCGCTACGTTCTGAGTTCAAATTCCGTTGAGGTCGACTTTGCCTCTCATCCTTTTGGACGGGGTCGATAAATTAAATACCAGTTGCGTACTGGAGTCGATCTAATCGATTGCGCTCCCCTCCCCCAAAATTTCAGGCCTTATAGTAGAAAGGATTATTATTATTATCATCCTTATTATATTATCCTCATCATTCTCATCCTCTTCTTTATCATCATCATCATCAACCTCATCATTATTGCCATCTTTTATAATTATTTTATTTAAAAAAATTAAAACAAAAATCAATTGCCAACAATAACAACGAAAAACAACAACAACCAAATCAACAACATAAACACCAACAATAAATTTTCAAAAAAGAATCGGTTGCACTTAATAACCTCATCTTGTACTGCTTTTCTTCGGCGGACAGTTTTTATTGTTAGTCTTTTTTTTGTGTGTGTATTTGTTTTTCTTTTTTTTTTCTTTTTCTTTTTATTCTTGTGTGTATTTGTGTTTGTGGTTCGCTATTTTGGCGTTTAATTTTTTCTTCTCTTAATTTCCTGCTTCTTTCTTTCTTTCTTTCGTTCTTTCTTTCGTTCTTTCTTTCTTTTCTCTTTAATTACATGTCACGTTTTAGAATTTGTAGATTCTTGGAAAGTCTTCAGATGTCATGGTTTGGCTTTTCTTCTCAGTCATTAGATACGCACACACACACACACACACACACACACACACACACATATATATATATACAGGTAGCCATATATACGACTGGAGGTAAGTACATACATACATATACGTGTTTGTGTAGATGCTTATATATATATATGTATATATACATATATTGTAGTATAGTTTGCAAGAAGCCTTATCCGATACAGATAAATATCTAAAAAAATTTAAGCCCAAAATAATGCAAGATGTAAGTAATAAAACAAGTCGATGGGATGTGATTTTACCTTGCATTTCAATATTTCGAGTGCAAGACCCCTCCTTCCGGAGATTTCCGCAGAAGCATTATTGAGACTTGACTTCCCTGTTCTGTAGTTTGTGTATATAAAATACTGATTTGTGTGCGCAAGATAGCGTTTCTATAATAGCCAATCAGCTACGTGCAGTTCGATTCCTTTGTTAATATGAGGGTTGGTCTTGCTAATTAGATGGCTTCTTTTATTCACAAATTCCCAATGTTTCGTTCTGTAGCTTCAATAGAAACATTGAATTCTTCATGTGTATGTATATATATATATTTATGTATGTACGTGCGTGTGTGTATTCACATATACATATATTTACTTTTATATCTATGCATCCCTAAGATGTATACATATATATAT
>NC_069006.1:24197817-24198897 GCF_001194135.2 Octopus bimaculoides
TATACATATTAATTTATGTGTAGGGTGTAAATGTGAGATAAAGCACATTATACACCTGTATAATGAAGGGACGAATGGAATGCTATTAAAAAAAAGGTATTAACCAACGGCAAGAATCAAACAATTTGTAATCAGTCACGATGGCATATTCTTTGCTACTTCGGAGAATTCTTTGGACAACCCGTTCTTGGTAAAGACATCGCATCGGTTCAGTTGACCACCGACCAACAACCACATACCACCTCCACTCCATCTCCATGACTACCATCTTCAACACCACCACTGTTACCAGAAACGCAATAACCGCTATCATTATCGCAAATATACGGATTATCATCATCACCATTTTCAATCATCGCTATCATCATCAGCATCATCATCGTCATCATCATCACTATCGCCACCATCATCGTTGAGGTCATCATCATCGCTACCATTATCATCATCATCATCATCATTATCAAAATCATCTTCATCACCATAATCATCGGCGTCGTCATCATTGTTATAATCATCATCATCATCATCATCATTGAATGCTTAAAATCTCACTATACAATCCTGCTTCATTTCCCCTCTCTCTCTCTCTCTTTTTCTCTCTCTCACTATTTGTCTGACCACACACACACACACACACACACACAATGATAATAAAAGAAAGTTAAAATATAGAAAACTACGTTTATTTGGGTTTTTTTCTTTTTTTTTTAAATACAAGTTATTTACATTAACAGACTTTGCATTGAAGAGTCGTAAAAAAAAACAAAACCAAAAAAAAAACAAAAAAAAACACAAACAAAATTCCTTTTATGGTTCGATATTTGTTTTTTGGTTTTCTTTTTCTTTTTTTTTTTACAAGTGCACAAACTGGAAATTTCGCTAAGAAGAACAAGGAAAATGGTTACACGACAATGCTGAGCAAGAAGAGGTTTTGCAGCTAAATTATTGAGTAATTCTTCACTTCACTACGAACTCAAATGACAATTCCGTTTGTTTAAAAAGATTCCCTCGTTCGTATTTACTTTCTACATGCAGTTTTAAATTGTTTTATATATATATACACACACACATTATACATAC
>NC_069006.1:24199300-24200281 GCF_001194135.2 Octopus bimaculoides
TATATATATGTATGTATGTATGTATGTATGTGTATATATATATGTGGTTCTACTTAGTGTCACATAATGAAGTTATTTCCTTTGGTGTGACATGAAATATATAAATACACGACGCCATTTATTATAAGAGTGATTGATCGTTTGGTTTTCTTCGTTTCTATTTTGCAGTTTTATTGCACTTGATTTTGTTTTTCGTTTCTTCTTTTGCTTTCTTTTTTTGTGTTTCTATGTTTCCATGCATGTTACGGTTTCACAGTCGGACGCATTGGCATTAATTGTGCAGAGGATGTGCGGCGAAGGCTTGGAATTAGAAATGAGCTAAGCATGCTCTGCAGGATGCGTAAATACTAGCGTGCATGAACGACAGCGTAGGTGATTGGAGGAAAAACAGATGTAAAAAAAAAAAAAGAATCCGCTGTAAATGTGCAACAGAGATTGCACTGATATGATCACGTGATGCACACGGAGGATGACATGAAGGGAGTTCGGGTGAAGAAGTTGCCATGCAACCCTGTATAGAGGGAGCCTGTATAAGAGGAAGACTGAGGAACGCATGAGAAGTGGTGAAGGATGACCAGTGAATGTTGACCCTCAGGACAAAAGAGGAAGAAACAAAAAATTCTCCCGTCCATGTAACAATGGATGATAAACAGATGTAAATGATGAGGATTATGATGACGTTAACGATGATGATGATGATGTTGTTCGTGGTCGTGGTGACAATGGTGATGAAGATGATGATGATGATCGTGATGCTGAGGAGGAGGATGGTGCGATTACGGCATCAACGATGGCAATGTTGATGACAATGATCATGGCCATAGTTATAATGATAACGATGACGGCAACGATGATGATGGTGATGATGATGATGATGACGAGGATACCAATCGTAAAGTTGAACAATAATGTTACGTCATCACCGCAAACATTACTGGTATACCGGATACAATTCATACGTATATATATATATATATATAT
>NC_069006.1:24200399-24201570 GCF_001194135.2 Octopus bimaculoides
ATACAAAAATCTACACACACACACACACACACCAAATAAATAGTCATTCTGATGCTGCACGTATCACAATTGAAAAGTTGACTGTGTTCTTATACACACACACACACACACACACACACACACACAAACACAAACACACACAGATATAGACACATGTACGAATACAAATATATACATACATCGATGATACAATGGCGGATGAGACGAGCGATAATGGCCTGAAAGGTGATTTGTAGTGGTGCCACTGCCCTGGTATTGGTGCCACTGCCCTGGTATTGGTGCCACTGTCGCTGGCTCTGGTGCCGTTGTTATTGCCAGTGGTGTTATCACTGTTGTTGATGGTTTAGATGGTATTTATGGTGATGGTGATTGGCGGTGGGGGAGTGTGTAGTAGCGGTGGAAATTTGGCAGTACTACGATGGGTTACAATGGGAAGTGAAAGTGAAAGTAAAATTTATCTGTCTGTCCATATCTTTTAGTTGATCAGTCTTTTTGTCAGTCTGTCTGTCTGTCTTTCCAGTCATTCTATTTGCCTGTCAGTCTGTCTGTCTGTCTGTGTGTCCATTTGTGCCAGTTCCTACTCTGATCTGCTCTGCTCTACAGAGCAACAATGTCTTTGATGTCTTGTTGCTGTAACCTCAGCCGTAATTCAATGACGCCGTACGCCAGCAGTGAGACGCCCATTGCACCAGCGAGGATGTAAACTTTGGTCACCACACACAGGAAGTAGCTGTAACCGAACGCTATGGCGCAACCGGTGGCATGGAACATGCGGTAAGACGCGAATGCAGCCTCTTGTCGATCCATGAACAAAACGCCAAACAGAGCTGCAACGAGATGGAAAGGGAGAAGTTTAGGGATTTTAGTAAAAACTGAGTAAATAATTGGTAGGTCGCAAAAATATGTCATTAATTAACAATACGTTTTGAGAGTATTTCCAAGAATAATTAGACTATAAGTGTAGAGAGACTGACAAATACACATGCAGACAAACGCATATTTATTTATATGCCCATAGAAGCACGTATAAGATCGTTGACCAAACACCATTCATTTTTTTCTCCGTGTTTTTTCTGTTGAAGAGCGTAGCTCGAAACGTTAAAGACTTTCTGTATTCCCGAGCGTCAAACTAATACAATCTTTTGTTGTTTACACCACCTGTCCTCGTCTG
>NC_069006.1:24203170-24204158 GCF_001194135.2 Octopus bimaculoides
AATAATAATAATAATAATAATAATAATAATAATAATAATAATAATAATAATAATAATAAATTGAAATTCCGTTAAAGCAACGGCAAAGATCAGTGAGATTTGCGTGTGTGTGTGTGTGTGTGTGTGTGTGTGTGTGTAAGGAGTTAAGAAGAAATATTTGGTGGCAAGATAACAGGTTTGTTTCTAAAAAGGTCATCGCTTCTGGATGATCTTTAGAAAATGTTACAGACTGACATCTTGTGGACACAGACAGAAACGAGGCCACAACCCGTATTCCGTCATGTGTGTGTATGTGCGTGCGCGCGTTTGTGCGCGCGTGTATGTGTGTCTATTTGTGTGTATATAAGTGAGTGTGTGCGTGAGTGTGTATGTGTGTGTGTTTATTTGTATGCATATAGGTGAATGTGTGTGTGAGTGTATGCGTGTGTGTGTGTGAGTGTGTATGCGTGTGTATGGATATGTGTGTGCGTGTATGTCAGGAGAAGAGAAGGAGAAAGACAGAGACGGAGAAAGAAAGAGATGGAGAGGGAGAGGGGGGGAGAAAGTGAGATAGAAAACGAGAGAGGGGGTGAGAAAGAGAGATACAATAAAAAAGAGTGAGAGAGAGAGAGAGAGAGATGAAGCGATAGAAAGACAGACAGAAATCAAGAGGCACAGAGAGAGAGAGAGAACAAGAGAGAGAGCGATAGAGACAGAGGGTAAGAGAGGGAGAGAGAGAGAGAGAGAGCGATAGAGACAGAGGGTAAGAGAGGGAGAGAGAGAGAGAGAAAGACTAGGACGTGAGTGTTAAGTCTATCTCCAACCAACTTCTCCCTTTCAATGGCTCTTTTCTTCTTCAAGACCATTTTTGACCACAACCATTCCACAAGGAACAAGTAATGGAGTTAATAGATTTTTTAAAAATAAACAGTAAAAAAAAAATAATCTTTAAATATTTACGAAAGAAAACAAAACAAAGCAAAAAGAACAAACAAGCAACAAAAACGAA
>NC_069006.1:24204168-24205582 GCF_001194135.2 Octopus bimaculoides
AGAGCGATAGAGACAGAGGGTAAGAGAGGGAGAGAGAGAGAGAGAAAGACTAGGACGTGAGTGTTAAGTCTATCTCCAACCAACTTCTCCCTTTCAATGGCTCTTTTCTTCTTCAAGACCATTTTTGACCACAACCATTCCACAAGGAACAAGTAATGGAGTTAATAGATTTTTTAAAAATAAACAGTAAAAAAAAAATAATCTTTAAATATTTACGAAAGAAAACAAAACAAAGCAAAAAGAACAAACAAGCAACAAAAACGAAAAAAAAAGAAAAAACCCAACAGATCCGTGATTGACTGGGGCAGACGACCTGATTAAGCGACTGACCGACAGACAGACGATCAGCTGATTTATTTGGAAGAATTTTGCTGTTGTCGATGATGATGATGATGATGATGATGATGATGATAGCGGCGGCTGTGGTAGTGGTGATGATTATAATGATGTTGATGGTGGGTATCGTGGTGGTGGCGATGAAGTTGTTCCCCGATGGTGGTTGTGGCGATGATGGTGACGATGATGACGATGATGACGATGGTGGTGGTGGTGGTGGTAGCGGAAGAGACGATGTTGTTATTGTTGTTGATATTGTTGAGGATGACGATGTTTTTGTTGGGAAGTTGTTTATTTTTTATTTTTTTATTTTTTTTCCTTTTATTTTTTTTTTCCTTCTTTTTTTTTGTTGTTCTTTGTTCCATTTTTGGCAACCATATTTTCTACCCTGATAAACAAGAGTTGTATTTAGACAAGTTTCTAATTTGGTAATCTACACCCCCACCGCCCATCCACACACCGTCCCTTCCTCTACACACACACAGTGAGAAACACATTCACATATACACACACAAATATATACACAAAAACATACACCCGTTTACACATACACAAGTAAACACACAAAAAGACATACACAGACAAACATATACACAAACACACACATACCCAAACATATCCCCATCCATGTATGTTTAGGCGCAGGTGTGGCTGTGTGATAAGAAGGTTGCTTCCTAACCACATGGTTCCAGGTTCAGTCTCACTACGTGGCACCTTGGGTATGTGTTTCTATTATAGCCTGGGCCGACCAAAGCCTTGTGAGCGGATTTGGTATATATATATATATATATTTGTGTGAGTGTTTGTCTCCCCCACCATCGCTTGACAAACGATGCTGGTCTGTTTATGTCCCCGTAACCTAGCGGTTCGCAAAAGAGACCGATAGAATAAGTACTAGGCTTACAAAGAATATATAAGCACACACACACACACACACACACACCACACACATAGGTATGTTTTTACCTCCAGCCGTACATGTGTTTATCGTTCGTTCGTTTCGTTTATCGTTTAACGTCCGCTTTCCATGCTAGCATGGGTTGGACGATTTGACTGAGGACTGGTGAACCAGATGGCT
>NC_069006.1:24206042-24206978 GCF_001194135.2 Octopus bimaculoides
CCTTGTCAATGCAGAGCAGCCAAGCCTTAGCCAGGCCGCCTGGCTAAGGCTTGGCTACTCTGCATTGACAAGGGGCAACACCCTGAAACTAGTCTGCAGATGCCAAACCAGCAGGGGGACACTGCTGACCTCCCCTGTTCGAAGGTTATAAAGGACACAGGTTCGTGTGTCACATAGCTAGCTAGAGGCGATGGCTTCTTGGAGCTAATTCACGGCAGCTTTCGTCCTAATTTTGGGACTGCCATATATATATATATATATATATATATATGTGTGTGTGTGTGTGTATGTATGTATGTATGTATTATGTATGTGTGTGTGTGTGATCACGAGACCGACCAGACCATCAGATGTTGTTATACATCCCTGATCACAATGCATTTTTGCATTGTTTTAGCTTTCGAATCGGTACTCAGTTAATTACCGGTACACCTCAAACTGACTTCGCCTCCCCCACCACCATACTTTGTCTCAGCGCCAAAGATGACGAAGAATAAGGTGAAATCGCCTGGAGATTGGACTCAAAGCATGATATGACTTTGACGAATACCACAAGGCATTTCACTCTCCACCGCCGCCGCCGCCACCACTCAACGGCAACAACAACAACAACAACAACAGCATGAGCAATGGCATTAGTATTCTTCCATTATCTATTGAATATTTCCCACAATGCCTCTTTGTATTCAAGCAAACACGGTTTGCAGCCACGAGATAAATTTAGATGTCGGTATCTGCAAGACATGAGACCATGACTGACTAACACAGTACAACATAGACAGATATATAGATATATACATGCACATATACAAAGATTTATATAGGATAGTTTAGTAATATGGGGGTGTGTGTGTGTGTGAATATCTAATTTTATACATGTATACACTGAGAGAGAGAGAGAGGTATGTGTGTGTGTATGTATATCTATCTATCTAT
>NC_069006.1:24207045-24208669 GCF_001194135.2 Octopus bimaculoides
ATATATATATATATGTATATATAAATGGGACAAGAGTGCAAAACATCCAGACAGTTAGGTGATACAAAAAAAGTGACAACAAAACATTCAGACAGACGATACAAAGAAAACAACGACGGGTCATTCAAAGTTTTCTTTCCTCAGTCGAGTTCCAGATTTTCTTTGCAATTTCGGCTGGTTATACTTGATATTGCTCTTATATATATATATATATTTATATATATATATATAGGAGCAATATCGAGAATAACTGAACCCAGAACCATGTAGTTGGGAAGCAAGCTTCTTACCACACAGCCAAAACTGGCTCAGTGGTAAAAGGCCCAGGAATATATGTATGTGTATATATATATATATATATATATATATACACATACATATATTCCCAGCTACCATATCCAACTACAAGGCTTTGCTTGGCCCTGGGCCTTTTACCACTGAGCCACTTTACCTGCATTAGCAGTCACCTGTGCAAGTATTTTTATCTTCCAGTTTTGGCCAAGAATACGTTATTAATTGTCTACAGAAATTATGTCTAAAAATGAAATATCACCTTTGTTTTAATCAGTTTTAATTAAATTTTAATTAATTTTAATTAAATTGGATCACTGTTGCAGTAACTACTTAAAAAAAAAAAGTCACCGTTGCTATTTTGAGTTGTGTCCCTTGCTTTTGTTTTTCTTTTGGTTCTTTTTTTGCTTTTGTTTTTGTTTCTTGTATCTTAAGTATTATTAACCAATAAAACAATGTTTATGTCTCTTTGATGATGGTGTAACTAATTAAATTTAATTAATAGTATAAGCGTAGGCATGGCTGTGCGGTGAGAAGCTTGCTTCCCAACCACATGGTTCAGGGTTCAGTCCCACTACATGGCACCTTGGACAAGTGTCTTCTACTATAGCCACAGGCCAGCCGAAGCCTTGTGAGTGGATTTTGTAGACAGAAACTGAAAGAAGCCCATCGTATATATGTATATATATGAACAAAGCAGCAACAACAATAACCACAACAACAACAAGAGCAACATGGACAAGAAAAGCAGAAGCACCACCACCATCAACAGCAGCAGTTACAAGAAGAAGAGCAGTAAGTATATAGAAAAAAAAAAGAAACTAAGAAAAAGAAGATGGAGGAGGAGGGGGGCAGCAATGTGTTTGTGAGTAATGGACCAATGAAATGTGTGGAAGTCCAGGAAGTGTTTCTCTTGATTGATTGGTCAACTCAAATATTTGGAATTAACAGTGTTTTAGGATAATTACTACTACTACTACTACTGCTACTATTACAATTGCCAGCACTACAGCTACCATTATTACACTACTGCCACCTGCATCACCACCACCACCACCACTATATATATATATATATATATATATATATATATATATCATTGCTATTATGTTAAACTGACGTATGTCCAAACTTGGCCAAATGCATTTTTTCCAATATTTAGTTTGGCTTGCAATAACCAGTTCTTTTGGTCAAACTATCGTATCTCCAGCTGCTTCAGACGCCAAGATATCAAAACTTGTCAAAATGTAGTACAACGGTTTTGCTATGGGATGGTAAAGCTATTTTATCTGAAAAAGCAACATTTTGGACTTACGACCCCTTTGCATATTAG
>NC_069006.1:24215092-24216829 GCF_001194135.2 Octopus bimaculoides
TGGAACTATTTGGAAGAGCATTCAGTAAATGTTACATGAAATAGAGCTTACAGGCACTGATGTATGGGGAGGCACAATGGCCCAGTGGTTACATCAGCAGACTCATGGTTATAGGATCGCTGTTTCGATTCCTATCCTTGGCGTGTGTGTGTATGTATCTTTTACTTGCTCCGGTCATTAGACTGTGGCCATGTTGGGGCATCACTCAACCTTATTTTTTTAATTTTCTCTCTGTTTATTTCTGTGTTCCTTTCTGTCGAAGAGCATAGGTTCGAAACGTAAAATACTTTCTCACTTCCCAAGCGCTAAACTAATACATCTCTTTGTTGTCTACACACCCGTCTCCCTCTTTTGTTTCGTTTGTTCTTTTTGTAAATTCCAACTATACTTATATATATATATATATATATATATATATCATTCGCTACTCTCACCTATTTCTATCCCTCTGCCTTCCTTTCCTGCGCTCTTCCCTCTACCCCCACCCCCAACCCGACAATATCTCTTCCATAACTCTCACCACCACCATCCTCTCTATTCTTCCCATTTTGTCCTCATCCTTCTCTATACCTTCTGGCTCCCCTTTCCTCCAACACCTGCCTTCTTATACAGTCCCCGCCTCCGTCACTTCTTCCCTATTCTGTCTTTAGTCTCCTCCTGCCACCGATTTTACTTTCTTTTCCACCTCTTCCCCCTCCTCCTCCTCCCGATTTCCTCCTCTTGTCTTCTGTCTCCTTCCTCCTTCTCTTCCTTGTCTCCCTCCTACAACTGATGTAACATCAGACATCAAATGTGAACCAGATCGACCTATTTAAAAATACAACCACCGCCTCTCTCTCTTCATCTACTCCACCACCACCATCACCATACATATATCCATATATGTATGTGTGTATGAATATCTATCTATCTCTGTATGTGTGTATATATATATATATATATATATATATATATATATATATATATATATATATATATATATACACACATACATATAGGTGCACTTATATGGCTATATGTGTGTGTGTGTATATATATATATATATATATATCTGTCTGTCTCTCTGTTTATCCATCTATCTGTATGTATATAAATATACACATATATGCACACATTTATATGTCTATATATATATATATGTATATATATATATAACTATCGCTACAAAACACAGTATTGGTAATTATGTTTTTTTTTTTCATTTTTTAATGTTATCGCTCTTAAGTAAATTGTTCGATCTTTTTGTGGAAGGAAGGTGGTGGACGATTTTAAACGGATTGTATCAAAAGAACTCAATACCGCATAACACATACATATACACATACACATCCGCACATAGATATAGCTGTACGTCTATTAGAATGTGTGGATTATATATATATATATATATAATAATAATAATATTAGGGACAAAATCCAAAATTACAGGTAAAAAACTCAATTAAAATCAATTTATAAAAAATTAAAATTAAATTGAGCCTTATAGATAAAGTATATATAAAATATATAGTTTTAGGGAAAATAACCAATTTTCAAGAACTCATCGATGAAAATCCACTATCACATATAGAAAAATTAATAATTAAAAGCACAATAAATGAGTATAATATAAAGTAAAGTAAATATCATAAAATAAATATAATAAATATTATATTTATCTTATGATATTTACTTTACTTTATATTATACTCATTTATTGTGCTTTTAATTATTAATTTTTCTATATGTGATAGTGG
>NC_069006.1:24217195-24220635 GCF_001194135.2 Octopus bimaculoides
ATTGGTAGTGCAAATCAGAGGTGCAATCTGTGTGGGTGTTTTTTCAAAACACTGTCTGGTTTAAAAAGCCACATCAGACGCCATGAAAGGGCTAAGGTGTAGGTGCAGGGGGTGGTCAAACTCTGTTTAAGGAGTAGACAACCACCATATATATATATATATATATATATATGCTACTTTATGATAGTGAGACGGGAAGCCTCTACTCTAGACAGACAGACACACACACACAGTTTCTGTCTACCAAATCCACTCACAAGACTTTGGTCGGCCCAAGGCTATAGTAGAAGACACTTGCCCAAGGTACCACTCAGTGAGACTGAACCTCGAACCATGTGGTCTAGAAGCGAACTTCTTAATCATGTAACCACGGCCTTGCCTCTGTGTGTGTGTGTGTGTGTGTGTGTTCTTTCCTCTTATTCACCCTCCTGGATTTAATGCTCTTTTTTTTTATCGATCCCGAAAGCATAAAATGCAACGTTCACTTCGGTAGCAAAATCGAACAAACTCTACGGAAATATCCTTCGTTGCAACGTTCTACAAGCAACAACAGCAATTCGCCTCCTTCTTGTCTACTTCCGTACATAAAAGAACTGAATATAACAGGGGTTAACATAAAGGGTTATAAACAAAGCCACGGCGATAAGAACCTTATAAATCAGCTATTTACGGCCGGCTTACCTATAGAGATAAGAGCGAGTTAGCTTTTCTTGTACAAAGTGTTCCATAAGGCAACAACGAACGACCGACCGACCGATCGGCCATTCGCTGGTTTGAAATCACCAGTCTTTCGCTTCACTGAACAATTCAATTCATTATCAAGATTTATGAGCGGAGATTTACTTCGTAGCTCACTCGTGTTTTATATAAATATATATGTTTATAACTCGAGGTTAGTGATTCTTCTGATTTCAACAGTACATCTTAACTCTCCGGCTAAATGCGGAGGCGCGATGGCCCAGTGGTTAGGGCAGCGGACTCGCGGTCGTAGGATCGCGGTTTCGATTCCCTGACCGGGCGTTGTGAATGCTTATCGAGCGAAAACACCTAAAGCTCCACATTATTATCATGATTAAAATTTAAATTATGCCCTCAAAAAAGACATCTCTACTCGGGATCGATAAATTAAGTACCAGTGACGCACTGGGGTCGATGTAATCGTCTTACTCACCTCCCAACAAATTGCAAGCCTTGTGCATATAACAGAAAGGATTAATATATCGTTATTAGTTTCACTATTACTACTATCAGTGTTATGATTATTATTATTATTTATCAATTAGTTTGGTCTGGAAATAGAAGCTGTGCCTATTAACTTCACAGACCCTCAAAGAAAGGGAGAAATTGAACAGAATTCTGTCTGTCTGTCTCTCTCTCTCTCTCTCACACACACACACACACACACACACATATATGTGCATATCAAATATTCCGTTGGGAAAGATTCTTTTAGGATTAGTTAGTTAATTTAATTACCTGCGAGCCTAATTAGAGATAACGGTTATGAATCTATTAGACCCGTGGGGGGGAAAAGCTGGATCGGAATGAGTTAACCTGCTCGTTTGTTCTAATTATATAATTCAAGTGCAAAAGAAGAGATTCCTGTGTGGAAGTGGAAGTTTGTGAAAGTTAACCTCAGTTAATCCAATACACACACACACACACACACACAAACGTGTGTGTGTGTGTGTGTGTGTGTGTGTTTGTGTAGCCGCTGGTGTGGCTGAGTGGTAAGAAGTTTGCTTCCTAACCACATGGCTCCGGGTTCGGTCCCACTGCATGGCATGCTGGGTACTTCCATCAAAGTTCCAGACCAACCAAAAGCCTTGTGAGTGGATTTGGCCGCTACGTTCTGAGTTCAAATTCCGCCCAGGTCGACTTTGCCTTTCATCCTTTCGGGATCGACAAATTAAGTACCAGTTACGCACTGGGGTCAATGTAATCGACTTAATCCCTTTGTCTGTCCTTGTTTGTCCCCTCTGTGTTTAGCTCTTTGTGGGCAATACAGAAATAAGAAACGTTAGCACGCCGGGCGAAATGCTTAGCGGTATTTCGTCTGCCGTTACGGTCTGAGTTCAAATTCCGCCGAGGTCGACTTTGCCTTTCATCCTTTCGGGATCGATAAATTAAGTACCAGTTGCGTACTGAGATCTATCTAATCGACTGTCCCCACCCCCGAAAAAGTTTCGGACCTTGTGCCTAGAGTAGAAAAGAATTTATTTTTTATTCTATATTCTTCTTACTTGTTTCAGTCATTAGACTGTGGCCATACTGGGGCGCCGCCTTGAATTTTTAGTCAAATGGATCAAGCTTCTTACCACACAGCCATATACGAGTATAAGAGTAAAAAACTACGCAGAAGGACGACAAAGGAACACATGAAGGAATCAGACAAGACGTGAACATGTTCACCCCTCATCAGTTACCAGCCAAAAGTCATAACAATTTCGCGCTATTTAACGATAAGATTGTTTGCTTTTGGTGGCGTCAAGAGCAAAAAAGTTGCCGGGATAAGTGAGCGGACGGTGATGAAAACATAAACACACACACACACACACACACACACACGTGGTGGTTGGAATGAAGGTACTTCCTACCATGGTCCTTCTCCCCATCCCCTTAAACTGCGTATTCATTCCGCCATCCACTTTTCCTGCTTAATGGTGCCAGAGAAAATTTTTATTTATTTCTCTCATTGATTTATTTATCTTATTTATTTGTATACCCATCATTTACCTATTTATTTATTCATTTATTTGAGCACTTATTTATCTATTCTATATTTTTATATCTATTTTATTATCTATATATTTATTTAACTATTTTTATTTACTTTATTTTTCGTCCACTCATCTATTTTTCTTTCTATTTTATTTTATCCCTGCCTTTTATTTATTTATTTATTTATCTACCATATATTTATCTATTCACTAACACATTTACGTATTTTTAAACCTATTTATTTATTTATTTATTTATTTATTTATTTACAATTCACTTCAGCATCTCTCTTTGCATTTATTTCAGTTTACATTTTTATGACTTCTTTGTTTTTCGTTACTTTCGTCTTTAAAGAGTTTCTTCTTCTTTTAGGAGAAAGAGTTATAGTTACGACGCGGTATCAAAAGGGACCCAGATTAGTTATGTTTAATAAAAAAAACAACTTATTTACCTAAGTTTTAACACCATCCCCTTCGAAATAGTCCCCTTGCGCAGCACTACACTGGTCTCAGAGTTCCGGCCACTTTTGGACTCCAGCCTGGAAGTCGCTTTCCGTAAGCGAGTCGAGAACCTTCTGCGATTCGTTCTGGATCTCAACAATGTTGTTTAAACACCACCACCACCACCACTACCTTCATTAACGATTATTTTAATTAGAGTCGACATGAATAATCTTTTTTTTTTTTTTCTGAAGTCATTCGTCTAAAGTATTTCCCTCT
>NC_069006.1:24220860-24221656 GCF_001194135.2 Octopus bimaculoides
AATACGTGGTCTTATCGTTAATTTTTTAACTGTTTCAGTAATTAGACTGCGGCCATGCTGGGGCACCGCCTAGAAGAATTTTTCAGTCGAACGAATTGACACCTGTACAATTCCTTTTTTTTTTAAAGCCTGGTACTAATTCTATCGGTTTCTTTTTGCCGAAGCGCTAAGTTACGGAAACATAAACACACTAAAACCGGTTGACAAGCAGTGGTGGAGGGGGGGGGACACAGACACACACACACATACATATATGTGTGTGTGCGTTTGTATATATATATATATATATATAGGCGCAGGAGTGGCTGTGTGACAAGTAGCTTGCTTACCACATGGTCCCGGGTTCAGTCCCACTGCGTGGCATCTTAAGCGAGTGTCTTCTAGTATAGCTTCGGGCCAACACCGCAATAATCATTACGACGACGATGATGATGATGACAATGATGATGATGATAGTGATGATGATGATAGTGATGGCTATGATGATGACGATGATGATGATGACGATGATGCTAATGATGATGGCAATGATGATGATGATGACAAGGAAGATGGCACGGAACACGATGACGATGATGATGATGATGATGATGGCGATGGACGAGGATGATGATGGTGATGAAGATGATGATGATGATGACGATGATGATGATGGTGATGATGATGACGATGATGATGATGATGATGATGATTAATGGAGATTGCGGAGATGATGTCCATGATTAAGCCTGATGATGACCATGGCGACGATGACGATGACGAGGATGGTGGCGGTGGCGGAGGTGGTGGTGGTGGT
>NC_069006.1:24223041-24225295 GCF_001194135.2 Octopus bimaculoides
CCACCCCCGCACCACCACCACCACCCCCAGATTTAGCAGAACAGAAGCCCATAATAACATCTGAACGTATTTCTAAATGATTGAAATATGAAGAGCGAATCGATCCCTTATAACAAATGTTAATCTCTCGAAGATAAATAGATTAATCGATTATCGTTCAAGACACAATCTAAAAGCCAATATCTAATCAATCGGAAGGTCTTTGGTTTTCTTTGTCTTCTTCTTCTTTCAATTCCATGTTATTCAATAAAGGTTCGTAAACAATACCAAACCCACCGCCACCCACCCGCCACCTCACCCCGTGTTATTCTTGTATTAATTTGTGTTTATTGAGTTAATTTCCAAGTTAATCTGTGCCACATTTGCAAACAAAGTAATTAAAGCCGTATCCATTATGGTTCCAATTAAGTCCAGACCTGTCTATTACCTCCACCGTAATTCTGCAGGAATTCACATCGACAACCGACAATAAACAAACAGTTTTTATCAACGCCAGTTTTTCCCAATCACATTAATTCACACGCTGTATGATTATCCAATTTTACAGCATCGTAATCTTTCCCCCCCTCCTTTTTTTCTTTGGCATCGATTAATAAAAGTTCCATTTAACAAACTGCCTACCTAATGCTGTATCGTTGTTTCAAACCTCCAAAATGCGGTTAACTGGCAGAACCGTTAAGCACACCGGGCGAAATGCTTAGCGGTATTTTGTTACTATGTTCTGAGTTTACATTCCGCCGAGGTCAACTTTGCCTTTCATCCTTTCGGGGTCGATTAAATAAGCACCAGTTATGTACTGAGGTCGATCTAATCGACTGGACCCCTCCCACAAAATTTCGGACCTTGTGCCTATATTAGTAACGATTATTATTATCATAAAGGTGACGAGCTGGCAGAACCGTTACCACACCAGGTGAAATGCTGAGCGGTATTTCGTCGGCCGCTACGTTCTGAGTTCAAATTCCGCCGAGGTCGACTTTGTCTGTCATCCTTTCGAGAGTCGATAAATTAAGCACCAGTTGAGTACTGGGGGTCAACTTATCCTCTCCCTCCCCCAAAATGGCTGCCCTTGTGGCAAAATTTTAAACTGTTATTTCAAACCTCCGCCGCCCTCATCCTATAACTAGCAATTGGTTACGACGATGAAGGTTCCGATTAACGTGCAAGTGGCTGAGTACTCCACAGATGTGCATACCCATAACGTAGTTCTCGGAGAGATTCAGCGTGACACAGAATATGACAAGGTGGCGCTCAGTGGGGCTGAGAACCCAGTATCACATGGGTTAAAAAAGCTAGCCTTCTCCTGACCACAACCCACACCTATGACTACACAAACATGAAGAATGATTGGAACCAATTAATTTCGCAGACAATAAAGACAAAAGAGAGGTTCTCCCTTCTCTATAAGACACCGGGGTTAAACAGTGGCAATGTTAAAATGGCTGGCCATGGTGAGGAAGGAAGGAAGAAAGAAACAAACAAACAAACAAAGAATGAAAGAAAGAGAGAAGGAAGGTTGGTGAGGTGGGGAAGGGGAAAAACTATAAACTTGGATTAATAATAATAATAATAGCAATCGGATTTTTGTTTTTTATTTTATTTTAGTTTGTTTATTTATTTGTTGTTTCTCTTCCATTATAGTGTTTGAAGTTAATGGAAGAGTGCGAAATTGTTGAATTTCATTATCATCGTCACCATCATCATCATCGTCATCATCACCACCACCAACACCACTACCACTACCATCGTCATAATCATCAGCAGCAGCAGAATCATCATTCACATTGTCATCATCAGCTGTCACCACCACCACCACCACCACCACCACCACTATCATCATCATCATTATCATCATCTTCCTCATCATCATCACCATCATCAACATCATCAACATTATCATTATCACACACAGGACCTATAATGTCAGAAGCGTGGCTGCTAATTAATTAGATAAATAGCTTTTTTTTTCCCTGTATTCATCACACAACAAAAAGAGAGAGAAAAAGAGGAAGAGAGAGAGAGAGAAACAGGGAGAGAGAGAGAAACAGGGAGAGAGAGAAACAGGGAGAGAGAGGGAATGAGCAGGTATCTTCACTGAGTTGGAAGTGCATATATATATATATATATATATATACACACACATATACATATATACATACATATATTTTTATATATATGTATGTATATATATATAAACAAATATATATACATACATACATACATACATATATACATATATATATATATATATATA
>NC_069006.1:24227538-24228540 GCF_001194135.2 Octopus bimaculoides
TATTATTTAAATTTATATATATATATTCTTTTATTCTTTTACTTGTTTCAGTCATTTGACTGCAGTCATGCTGGAGCACTGCCTTTTGGTCAAACTAGTCAACCCCAGGACTTGTAAGCCTAGGTTGTCAAGCGATGGTGGGGTGACAAACACAGAGACACACGCACACAAATATACAGACACACACACACACACACACACACACACACACATAGACAAGCCTCTTTCAGTTTCCGTCTACCAAATCCACTCACAAGGCTTTGGTCAGCCCGAGGCTATAGTAGAAGATACTTGCCCAAGGTGCCATGCAGTAGGACTGAACCCAGAACTATGTGCTTGAGAAGTAAGCTTCTTACCACACAGGCCACACCTGTGTGTGTGTGTGTGTGTGTATATAGACACATATATATATATATATATTTACATCTGTCTGTCTGACAGTCGTTTTCTCTCTCTTTCTCTCAATTTCTATCTAGCTCTTTGTCTCTTTTTTTTCATTTTATCATCTTTGTGCAGTTTGGTCATCATGAATTTAATGAGTGAACTACGGTGTATGTATTTTTGTTTGTATGTATGCATTTATGCATGTATGGATATATAAATGTGTGTGTGTGTGTGTGTAAATGAGTGTGCGCATGTGACTGTGCTTTTGTGCCTCTGTGTCTCTACCAGTTTGTGCTTCTGTATGTATGCCTCTGTTTGTGTGTGTCTTTGTGTTTCTGTCCACGCCCGTGTGTGTATGTGTGTGTGTATGCGTGTGTGTGTGTGTGTGTGTGTGTGTGTGTGTGTGTGTGTGTGTGTGCAAATGCATAAAGGCTGAATATTGTGTAACCGTAATCTAAACAGTTTGCTGTCATCACCTGCTGTGATTATTGAATATTTCTGACTGTCATTACCTGCTGTATCAACATTATTGATCACTGACATCAATACATCATCATAGCACTCACTCTCTCTCTCTCTCTCTCTCTCTCTCTCTCTCTCTCTCTCTCTCTCTCTCTC
>NC_069006.1:24228873-24236974 GCF_001194135.2 Octopus bimaculoides
GATGGTAGTGTTGTTGTTGTTGTTGTTGTTGTTGTTGGTGGTGGTGGTGGTGGTGGTGGTGGTGGTGGTGCTGGCGTTGTATGCTGCGTAAGTGCCATAATTGGTCATCCGGTAGGTTCCAGGTTCACAGCCGAGGCTAGAGCTAGGGATTCGTATTAGGGTTCCGTGTTAGCAGGTATATGTTAAAGGAGTCCATCGGAAGAAAATGGTTGAGAACCACAGCACTGAAGAATGCAAAATGAAGTGTTTTGCTCAAGAACACAACACACTGCCTGGTCCGAGAATTGAACCTGAGATCTAGCAATCATTAGTACAACACCCTAACTATTAAGTTATATTAGCTACACATACATATATATATACACACACTCACACACACATATTCAGCTTCGAAGTCACTGTCAACGCACTATCTTGCAAAAGTGCAATAAGTATGTACTCCACAGCCTGTATTGAGTAGTCCTTTAGTATAATGTAATATTGTTTTTATTGCAGCTCGATATGAAAACAAGCATTAACAATGTTTAACATGAAGTCAGGTGTAACACACACACACACACACACACACACACACACAATACACACCTGACAGGTGTCTATACTGACATAGAATTGCTATATAACATGGCAGCGAGTGTGTATATACGTAACATGCTTAATATGTAACATGACATTAAGATGGTGAAGATGATGACAACGACGACGACGACGACGATGAAGATGATGATGAGGATGATGATACAAGTGGTTGAGTATTCCAAAGACATGTGTAACCTTCCTCTAATTCTGAGGCAGAATGAGTGTTGAGACATGTGTGACAAGACTGTACACTTTGTATTACAGATACAACCCAACCGACAGGCTTCCTTATAGTTTCCTTCGTCTCCAGTTCAATCACAGGAATTGCAACAATTCAAGAAAAATTGTAAAAAAAAAAAGGGACCAACACGCGCTGGGATCGACCCTAGGACCTAGTGATTATGAATCGGACGTCATAAACTGCACCGCCATGATTGCGTCTGCGCGGGAGAGGAATATATACATACATGCATTTAACAACATGTATGGTATAAGACCATGTTTATATACACGATGCTAGACCCGTGTGTGTACTGAAGGCGCGTGGCATAGTGGTTAGGGCATTCCACTCGCGATCGTAAGGTCGTGAGTTCAATTCTCGGCGACGCGTCGTGTCCTTGAGCAAGACATTTTTTTTTTTCACATTACTCCAGTCCACTCACCTAGCAAAAATGAGTTGTACCTGTAATTCGAGTATGTGTGTGTGTGTGTGCGTATGTGTGTGTGTGTACGACCGTGTGGTAAGAAGCTCCCTTCCCAACGATACAGTTCCGGGTTCAGTCGACCCCAGTGTTCAACTGGTACTTATTTAATCAACCCGGAAACGACGAAAGGCAAGGTCGACCTCCAGCGGCGTTTGAACTCAAAACATAAAGACAGACGAAATTCCGTTTAGGCTATACATATCATATACACGTACACGTATACATATTACATACATTTATATGGATAATATATAGATATATACACACGTACACACACCCCTAACAACAGGGAACGCTGTCAAAAGTTGTAAGGATCCCAGCTGATGGAAAACTAATGAGCGGGGGGGGGCCTCTCGTTGTTTGTTCTATTTACTAGAAACAACAGCCAGATCTCCCTCAAAAAACATTCCCCAATCGTCTGATTCTCTGGATAATATAATCCAGATCACTACGTTCTGAAACAAACAAAATGAAAAAAAAAAGAAAAAAGAAAAGAAAAACGATGGTGGTGGTCGTGGCCGGAACGTATTTTTTTTTTATAGGTCTACTCCATTAGAGCTGACTTGCAGCTAAATAATAACAGCAGTAACGAACAGCTCTCCGACAAATAACACAGAAAACACCCCTTAACAAGATCCCAAGATCCTAATCTTAGTGACCAACCAGCAGTAATATGTCAATGGACTCACCTGTTATATGGAGCGGTCTCATATTCATCAACAACTCACAAAGTGACGCCACCCTTTACAGAATCCTGTTGGTTATCGTCACCTATTTATCTAGGGACCGGCAGCTAACAACAGGAAACAAGACCCATTTTCACAGAGAAATTCTCAATTAACTAGGAGCCCCACCACCACCAGCATTCTAGAAAGCAACAGCTATTAACAGGTTGCGTAACCTGTTTTAATCCAGAAATCCAGAAATCCAGTTATGAAACCGATTTTCACCCAGACATCAACAGCTATCAACAGGTTGTAAAACCGATTCTCACCTTGGAGCGCCCACTTTTACAACTTGTTGATACTACGGCTGTCAACAGGTTGTAGAAAGAAAAACCATTACCATCCAGAAACCCAGTCATCAATGAGCAGTGCTCCGCAACCGGTATGTCACGGCACACTGGTATGCCACGAGACGATACTAAGTGTGCCGCAGTGTAACCTGAATATAATTTTTTTTTTCCTATATTTTTAGTTATATTTTAGTTCAGGTGTGCCGCCGAGTTTTGAAAACAATATAAGTGTACTGTAAGCGAAAAAGGGTTACGGAGCATTGTTCTAGACCAGCGCTTCTGAAACTATGGGTCACGACCCCAAATGGGGTCGCAAGCGAAATGCTGGGGTCGCGAAAATTAAATTCAAACACTTGAATTTCAGTTTACGACGACGAGGGTTCCAGTTGATCCGATCAACGGAACAGCCTGCTCGTGAAATTAACGTGCAAGTGGCTGAGCACTCCACAGACACGTGTACCCTTAACGTAGTTCTCGGGGAGATTCACCGTGACACAGAGTGTGGCAAGGCCGGCCCTTTGAAATACAGGCACAACAGAAACAGGAAGAAAGAGTGAGAGAAAGTTGTGGTGAAAGAGTACAGCAGGGTTCGCCTCCACCCTGCCGGAGCCTCGTGGAGTTTTAGGTGTTTTCGTTCAATAAACACTCACAACGCCCGGTCTGGGAATCGAAACCGCGAGTCCGCTGCCCTAACCACTGGGCCATTGTGCCTCTACTGACAAATAATATAACTACTTTTTTTATATATCTCTACTGTTCAGTAAAAAAATAAATGATTTATGTATTTATATGTATGTTTTATTTCATATTTAATACCTGGGGTCGCGAAAAATCTCGTGACGAAAAATAGGGTCATGAATGATAAAAGTTTAAAAGGCGCTGTTCTAGACTAAGTGTTCTCACTCAGAGTTCATAAAACAGAAATCAAAAGGGGCCCAAAGGTTTTTTTTAAATGATTGAGAAGCCCTATTCTAGAGATTCGCAGCTAACAGCAAGTTGGAAGACCCAATTTCTAGAAAACCCTCAGTTGATGCACGTCGTTGGACCCATTTTCATCTGAAGATCCGCAGCAAACATATCGTATGTACCCCGCCATCTGGAGACCCACAGCAAACATGCAGTAGAACCCGGTAATGGGAAAACGTACAGTTAACATGTAGTAGACGCCCAGTCATCTTATAATAGCTACAGTTAACATGTAGTAGGTACCTAGTTATCTGGAAAACCCACAGGTAACGTATAGTGAGTACGCAGTCACCTGGGGAGACCCGTAGCTAGTAGTAGGTAATGAAAGCGAGACCCTGCATATGGAACGTGGTCTGGTATAAAAGGGAACATTTAAAAAGGGAAATCAGCTGTCGAACCCCTTTATCTGTCAAGTCCCTTTACCTGGGAAATCTACACCATGCACACTTGACAACAGGGGACGCATAAATAAATATATGCTTTGAAGAGACCCACGTCTAAAATCTGGCGAGGTCATCAAATCAAGAAACAGAAAACACACACACACACATGCACAAGCATATCTGTATACACACACATATGTAATTGGAAATGCTGTAACTTTAAATATAGTATCATGACGTATGTTTGTATTGTGTTTACATATTTAACACGCGCGCGCGCGTATACACATACATACACATATACTCACAAACGAAATCACAGCGATTAACTTTGACGACGGTTTCGGTAGAAGAAGAAGAAGAAGAAGGAGGAGAAGAAACGAGAGAAGAAGAGCTTTAATACAAACAACTGAATGAATGTCAGTCAGGTTGGCATACGGGCGGGCTGGCAGACAGTCGGACGGACAGACTGGCTGGATGTATGAATGAATGAATGATTCGTGAATGAATGACAGTGAAAAAGAGGCGAAGTAGTAGTGAGAGGAAGAACAAAGAAACGAAGTGAAGTTTACCTTAGTAAAATCTCCGAAAAGAAATCCTTGTTGCAAACCGAGGAATAAGACGAGCGGCATTAGCAACTGGCATTTGGGGTCGCACAGCATTCGCACGGTGGCCAAGCAGAGTTCACGAGACGAAAGGTTGCCATAGGACTCTTCTTTTTGGCCCTCTTTGTCCAGGAGGGCCACGATTATGATGGCACCCATGATGCCGCAAATCAGGTAAACTCCAAGAAGCATGTGTCGAGAATCGTCCGATATTCCGGCCACGATGGGGTTATAGTCATGGTATTCGGCACCTGGGTCGGCAAACGGCAGGTCGCAGAATTTAGCACCGCATTTCTTCCAGGTGAACTGTGAGGAATACGATAGCGAGGAAGGGCGCGAATAAATGTAGGCCGAGATAGCCGTTGATTCGTTGAGGGCGGTAGCAGCTTTGCGCCACACCTCTACAACCGGGTTATAAGCTTGTACGGTGTCGTTGTTAAACAGAACTGTTGCTGTGATTATGTTACCCCAAATTTGGCTACTCTGGTAGAAAGCATAAAAAATGCCCATGAATTTATTAACGACGGCATTTGTGTCGTAATTGTGTATTCTTTGTGCATGCATAATGCCCATCGTTGTGACTAAGGTAGCCTGGGCACTCCACAACGGTCCGGTCAACAGACCGAGAATCATGCCTGCTGGAATTAACATGAAATGTTTAGGGTAAAAATTAGCAGCGAAGTAAGCAGAAAAGAGAATAAAAGCAGACACCATGGTCCACTTGCATTTTAGTTTACTGATAATCCATGGGGCAAGCAAACAGGAGAGGACGGTAGAAGCGTACATACAACTAAGTGACACAACACCGACCCCTCCGTCGGTGTTTAAAGAACTTTGAAGACTCTGAAGGGACATGAAGGCTGTGTAGACGAACATAAAAGCAAAACCGATCACAAACACATTTTTGAAGCTTTTACGGTCCTTGAGCGACGGCGGCGGCGACCCGTATTGGGGTACGGTGTGAACCTTCTGCGGGTGGCAACCGCTGTGTTGTTTATTATTGGAGTGGCTACGAGTATTATTGAGGTTGTTGATGTTGCTGTTGGTGGTGAGATGGTGGTGGTGATGGTGGTGATAATGATGGTGGTGGTGGTGCCCGGTTAAACCGTTACCCCGACAGGGGCTGGAGGACTGCGGGTATTCAGTGCGTTTTATGATATCCATGGGTAACGAATGGTAAGTGGGTACCATATAAGATGAATTGCCAGCACATCTCCTCGAACCGTATTGTTCTGACGACCAATGAGTGGCCGCTTTCGTCATGTTATTACATCGATTGTTTGAAATACAACCGTCGCATCCATTGCTTGCCACCAACAACTTGTCGCAGTCATTCACAACCGGTTTATAACTTGCACCGGACAACAGTTTCTTCTCGTCTGAAGCCATAGATTTTTAGGGGGTTATTATTTCAAGACAATGATATATCTCAATGAAAAATATCTCCACCGAACGTGTTATCTACAATTATTTTACAAAAAAATCTTCCTTGTTTATCCAATCCGAGTCATTCTTCTACACATCGTCAACATCTTTCATATTCAGATAAACATTTTTCCTTTTTCTTTTCGCGATTCTTAATAAATCCACTTTCGTTTCTTAATTAAAGAAATCAAACGTCAATTAAAAGAAGCCAAATATTCCAAATTCGATTGACAATAATTAATAATAACAATAATAATAATAACAATAATCGTAACAATTATTATTATTGTTGTTGTTAATGTTTAGTCTTTGGTGCGAAGAATTTCGTTTTCGTTAATGTTTTCTTTTCTTTCTATATACGTGTGTATATAGACCTTTCCAATCAATGTTTTTGTTCAACAGATAAACATGCGACGATGAACAACAAGTGTACCCTTATATATATATACATACATATATACACACACATATATATACACCGTACCCTACATAAACACACACGTATATAAATACATACAATACATATATCGCTGATATATCTCCTGTCCTTTGAAAGAGAACACACTGGGGTTGTATTTTCGCAGGAGGTGACGGACGATGGTCAGTTGATAGCAGCACAGATGAGAGAAGAAATACTATGGCGAGTATTTCTCACCAATCTCTCATCTCTCCATTTAAATGTCTGTTTACAGCAGCCTGCACTGCGACTCTTTCTGTTTACTACATGGAGAGAGAGAGAGAGAATCGCATCAATTAACCTCCCCTTCTTTATCCCTCTCTCACACTTTATCTATATCTCACACTATCGTTTAACGTTTACCTCTTACTACTACCTCGCTGCCTATTCCACTTTGCCTTTCTCTATCTCCTTCTCTGTCCCTCTCTCTCTCTCCCTTTCTTTCTCTTCCCGCTCCTCTCGTCTGCATTCTGTCTTCTTTTTTCTTTCCTTCTTATTCTTATTCATTCATTTACTCCTTTTTCCTCTCCCTCTCTGTCTCTCCTACGTCTCTTCCCTTCTCCCTTTCCGTCTCTTTCTCTCTTCCCGCTTCTCACGTCTCTAATCTGTCTCCTTTCCTTATTATTCTTATTCATTCATTCATTAACTTAGATTTTTCTCTCACCTTCTCTCTCTCTTTCCCCCATTCTTATCCCTCCCATATACTCACAATTATAACTGTTCCCTCGTCCCTTTTCTCTCTAAACCTCCCTATCTATCTCGCCCTCATTTCATTCTTATTCTATCTCTCTCATTCACTCCCTCAATCGCCCTGTTATGCCGTCACCATTTCTTATTGCATAACTCCTTCGATATATTTCAGTTCTTCGCTCTCATTCACTCTCTTTATACCTCTTAATCTATCGTTCTTACTCAGGCCTTCAATATTTCGTAATCTATCCCCCTCACTCAATATGTTTTAATCTTTCTATTTCTCTCTCTCTCTCTCTCCCTCACTCGCTTAATGTCTATAAATCTATCTCACTCTCTCTCTCTCTCTCTCTCACTCTCTCAATATCCCTTAGTCTATCTCTCTCTCTCTCACTCTCTCAATATCTCTTAATCTATCGCTCTCACTCACTCAAAATCTCTTATTCACTTATCGCTGCTCGTTTTCATTATTCTCTCATTCCGTCACACACTCAATCGCCATCCATTACATCTAGTCACACACACACACATAAGCACACACACACACACACACACACAAACACACACATCGCTATCTCTATTCCGATTCTCTTATTCTATCGCTCTCTCTCATATCGAACATAATATAAACTCCTCTGATTCCTTTATTACTGAACACACCCACCTCCACCACCTGTAACTCTACTCCACTCATTCTTCTACTTCTTTCTCTTTTCTTCCCTCTTCTTTCTCAAGCACTCTTTCTCTCAATCTCTCCCTATCTGTCGCTCTCTTTCTATCACCCTCCCTCTCTCACTCTCTCTCTCTTTCTGTCTCATCTTCACTCACCTCATCCTCATTCTATCGGTTGTTTACACATCTCTCTCTCTCTTGCTCTTTCTGTCTATCTCTCTCGTTTTCACACACCTCATTCCCTTTTTATCGTCTGTTTTCTCGGTCTTCTCCCTCTCTTTCTTTCCTCTCTCTCTCACTCTGTCTCTCTGTCTTTATTCTCTCCCCTTTGACACTGTATCTCATCTTTCAACACTCCCTTCTTGCCTCTCTCTCCTTCTCTCTTTCCTCTCCCCCTCTCTTTCACGTTATAATATATCGTTCTTATAACACTCAACCCTATCCCATTCCCCCTCACTCCCTTATAACTGTTATCTTTACAGTTTGTCCCTTAACCTCTTTCCGCATTTCTCTTACTCTATCCTTCTCTATTCTCCTCCCCTCCTTCTCTTATAGTTTTACCTAACATTTGTCTTCTACTTTTTACCTTTTCGTTTTCATTTCAA
>NC_069006.1:24237395-24240215 GCF_001194135.2 Octopus bimaculoides
TGGTGGTGGTGGCGGCGGTGGTGGTGGCAGCAGTGGCGGTGGTGGTGGTGAGGGTGATGATGATGATGATGTTGTTGTGAAATGAGCTATAGTTAGGAAACCTAGTTTCCATCTCCTTGATGTCCTGATGGAATCGTTCGTCTTTTTCATTGCTAACATCTCTGAGATTTTCAGGAAAACGATCAACATGACTAAAAACATAATGCATTTTGATGCTCATATTCGCGCCAATACCACGAAAAGTTTGATATCAAGTTAGTAACAAGGTCTTTATAGTTTTCACGTTTGTGGTTCTCAGGGATATTTTGCACTACTTCTGCAAAGGCTAGCCAAGCTGATGCTTCATTTTCGCTCATCGTTTTCACGAAATTTATGTCCTTCAAGAGCTTACAGATCTGTGGTTCCTCAAAAAATCTCTCCCTTAAATTTTTCAATCGTCAAGTTTGGAAATATACTGAAGATACATTTGAAGCACTCCCCCATTTTTGTCAAGAGCTTTGATGAATTGCTTCATCAATCCGAGTTTGATGTACAAAGTGGGGGAAAATAACCTTATCTCGCTCAACTAAAGGTTCTTCCAATATATTGACAGCTCTACATGGAGCCCCATGTGTTCGAGGTGACCAGTCTTTCTTAACATAGTGGATTACTCGGTCTCTACGGTCCCACATGCAAAGAAAGCATGTGTATTTGGTGTCACCAGATTGCTGTCCCATGGAAAAATTCACCATCTTTAAATGAACGCAGATGACCCATCTACGATCATGGTACCGTATCTTCTCGAAAACCAACTTAATTCCTTCATATGTTTCCTTCAGAGTTGAATGGGCGAGTGGCGCAGAGCCATACACATTTCCGTTGTGCAACAATACACATTTTAAACTACGCTTAGAGATGTCTATGAAAAGACTCCATTCTTCTTGTTTGTACTCCTCAATGCCAAGTTTATTAAGAAGCCCGCTGACATCTCTGCAGTAAACCAGCTCTTCCGCTTTTGTGAAGACAGAAAGGAACTCTTCAAATTTAAGTTACAAAAATAGAAGTCGTCCACATGATTATAGGGCTCCTGTCATGCCATTTGTATAGCAAACCTCATACTTTTCTTTGGCCCTTTAGTCCATTGTCGCAAATGTTCTGTACGTTGTTTGCAGACACTATGCGGTGCCCAATATTCATCATTTCTGTGGTGCCCCACACTTCCCCCTGATACCCTAAGCACGTAGTTATTTTGTTAATGGTTAGATATCTAATGATTAACCCAGCGCTGACTTGAACTCATTACGTAAAGAGCAGAGAAATAATATTACAAAGCGTTTTGTCCGACGTGTTAACGATTCTGTCAGCTCGCCATAAAAATCACCCAAGTTACTTTACTCAGCAACGCCATCCACTATCCAAGCAACATTTAAGTTAGTGTTAACGTGTTTAACATGGTTTAACAACGGACATGTACATGAATCAAAAGTTTTCCCATAGTAAATTAGCCACGGACACATAAAGCAGGCACTTATAAAACGTAGATTAAATACTTGGTGCATTTCGTTAACGCTATGGAGAATATGGAGAGCTGCTTGTAACTCTAAAAGTTCTCCTTCTAGATTGTTGACTAGCGCCAAGTAGAAACCACTCCAGGTTTGTTGCTTTCTTCTTCTTCCCACCAACCTTCTTCAGTTGTTTTGTTCACTAAACGCCAAGTAGAGCTACTTGATTTGTTTTCGTAGTTCAGACTATCTTCTGTCTTTGTGTAACAGAATTAATCAACGTGATTGGTTAACACACATTAAAATTGGCAACAACAACTACAATACAAGCATCTACTATAACAACAACAATAACAACAGGTAAAAAAAAAGTCTAGTGATCTGCCATTGTTATGTCTTTCGGGCAAGTTGCCAATCTTCGTATCTGAGCGTTTGTGGTTGCCTTGCCCCCATCCTCCTCGAAAACACCAAGAACAGATTGGCGGACAGCGTTTAACTTTCATGTCTGGTTGATTACGTAGGTGAAAGAAAGCCTGAAGCCAACAAATGGTAATCAATGAATCAATGGGCAGCTGGAAGTGGTGGTGGGGGATGAACTGATGTATGGAAGGCAAAAGGGAGCGCGATGTGGCTACTCTGCTGTGTGCAAAGATTGTATTAATCTCCTATTGGTGATCGTTTGATGTCACATGCCTCTCTCAACTCTGAAAACCCTTTTTTCCTTTTTCTCTTTCTTTCTTTCTTTCTTTCTTTCTTCCTTTCTTTCTCTCTCTCTATCTCTATCTCACTATTTTTATTGAGGTTATTTTTTGTGTATATATATATATGAATTATATATGTGTATATATTTGCAAACTTATATATTGACGTACTGACAAGCATATGTACATATTCACACAATCATGTATGTGTCGATATATATACACATACATAATACATGCATACATACATACGTACATACACACATGCATACATACATGTATGCATACATACATTTATACACACACATATCCACATGCATACATGCACGCGTACATACATACACACATACATATACATATATATGTCAGTGTGTATATGCGCACATGTGTGTGTGTATATGTGTGTGAGTGTGTGTGTGCGTGTGTGTGTATGTGTGTGTGTGTGTGTGTGTGTATGTGTGTGTATGTTTCTCTGTGTGTGTGATTGTTTTCTTCCTGCTTATAACATCGTCCTTTCCGGACCCTCGCTCTGTTCTGCCAGCTGGTATGCTGCCACAGATATTGAGCGAAAATACACACACACACACACACACACACACACACACACACACACACACACACACACACACACACACACA
>NC_069006.1:24240963-24243540 GCF_001194135.2 Octopus bimaculoides
TGTGTGTGTGTGTGTGTGTGTGTGTGTGTGTGTGTGTGTGTGTGTGTGTGTGTGTTTTATCTTTTGTTGTTTGTTTGTTTGTTTTTGTTACGCTGTTGGTGTTCTTAATGTTGATGTTGCTGTTGATAATGATGATGACGATGATGATGATGACGACGTTAATGATGATGATGATGATGATGATGATGATGATGATGACGACGACCGATGATGATTATCTTTTGGCATAGAAATGCAAATAGGCTATTCCCGCCAAGTCTAATAGGTTATCGAACACACAGCGTAATGTAACATTTTTCTTCCGATGATTGGCGGAGTTAATTATCGCTTTTGTTCGTGAAAATTTGATCGAAGGTAATTAATCAGCAGCAGCAGGCTGTCCATAAATTCCCTTTACAATGTCACGCAAAATATTGTGAAAATTGTAAAGATAATTTACGGACAGCCTGTATTATTGTTCTGTTTTTTATTTGTGTTTTTTATCTTTTATCTTTTTATCTTATAGTTGTTTCAGTTATTAGTATGAGGCCATGCTGGGGCACCGTCCTTCAAGAATTTTAGTCAACGAATCGACCCGTTACATCTAGTTTATGGATCTCAGAGATGTACAAAAATTACAGCCAATTTCTGTTACCGAATGGTTTCATGCTGAGAATCTTCCAAAAGTGGAGAGATAAATTAACAATCATCGGACATGATTTAAAGGGAAAATATAGTATGCGTGTGTGTGTGTTCATTGACTTGGATCTGGAACAAGTTGCTACAACCACTGATAAAAGTACATTGTGAAAAATAAAAATAAAGTAACGCGTGAATATGTGCGTGCGCTCGAATGTGTGTATGTGCGTGCATGTGCGTGTGTATGTGCGTGTGTATGTATGCATGCATATATATATATATATATATATATATATCGTTGTACACATCCAGGCGTGCCTACGTATTTACGTAATCATATACATATATGCATAAGCGTGGGTGTTTGCGCATGTCTCCCTATGTGTATATATGTGTGCGCGTGCACATGCGTGTGTGCGTGCGTGTGTGTGTGTGTGTGTGTGTGTGGGTGTGTGTATATATATATATATCCTCGTACACATCCATCTATGTCTACAAACATGCGTAACCATATACATATATGTATATGTATATGTGTGTGTTTGCGCATGTCTCGCTATGTAATATATATATATATATATAAATGTATGTATGTATGTATGTATTATGTATATATGTGCATGCGTGTGTGCGTGCGTCTATGCTTGTAGGTGTGTGTGTGTGTGTGTGTGTGTGCGTTCGTGTGCGCCTACTCAAGAATGATATAACCATTAGTTACCGTCTTCAAATATCTTCTAAGTCTGATGTCTGCAGCCGTTCTCCAAAATCTCAGACCGTATCTAATGTGATTACAATAGTCCGGTTTTACTGCAATTACTGATTTGTTACATTATCTCCTTCCATATTTATTCCGCTCACAATCTTACTAATCATGTTATTGCTTATTATTTTCCTTTTTTTGATTTCTCTATTCCATTAACTACTCTCGTTAATTGAATTACTGCCCGAATGTGATTCCGTATCATTGTGTTATCCTAGTCTTACCTGTATGGGTGTTGGAAATTGTTGCTTTTACAGTTAAGAGTTGTCTTCCCTTTGAGTACTTTTAGTATTGTCGTTGTTGATGTTGCTTGTTTGTTTAATCCTGGCTTAGACATAATCGTGTGGAGGCGCAATGGCCCAGTGGTTAAGGCAGCGGACTCGAAGGAGAAGAGGAAGAAGACGAGGAAGAGGAGATAAGGAAGGGGAAGTAGAGGACAAGGAGGGGGCAGAAGTCGAGTAGGAAGAGTTGGGGTGAGTGTGGGAAAAGGGGAAGAGGAGAAGAGAAGGAATGATGACGAAGTTGATGTTGATGAGAAGGAGAATGAAGACGACGACGAGGAGGAAGATGAGGCGGAAAAGGTGGAGCAGGAGAATAATAATGATGAAACAGAGCGAATTACGTAAGCGAAAAGTAGCTTCGATTTCTACCAAATATATCGATACAGACCAAGTAAATTACGAAAACAAAAACTATAAAAAAAAGATCAAATAAAATAAACGCAAAATAATAAAACTGAATTTGGATTTTTTGTTTGTGGTTTCGCCATTTATATATATATATATCATTATTACTATTAATATCATTATTAATATTATTATTATTATTATTATTATTATTATTATTATTATTATTATTATTATTATTATTATTATTATCAGTATTGATAATCTCTTTTCTGCGATTACCGTTCGTTTCTTTTCGATTTTGCATTATTACGGATTTTTTTGTTGTTGTTTTCCTTTTTGGCACATTTTCATGTCGGCTTCTTCCGATGTCTGCTTTGCCATTGCTCTTGTCCAAGAATTACGAGGTCCGTTACTAAATTGAGTTAAAAATCCTGTAACCAAAATATAGAATTAGAAATTGGAGAAATTGGAGCTGGTTAATTCAATTATGTTACCTTATTATCTCTGGGTCTTGTGTTGAGGTCTTTTGTGCGTTTAATGTGTGCGTGTCTGCGTGCCTGTCTGTGCTTA
>NC_069006.1:24244611-24245268 GCF_001194135.2 Octopus bimaculoides
GACGGAAGAGAGGAGGAGGGAAAGAAGGTGAGGAGAAAGGAGGAGGAAGAGGAGAAAGGAGGAGGAAGAGGAAGAAGAAGAAGGAGGAAAAAGGAGGAGGAAGAGGAGAAAGGAGGAGGAAGAGGAAGAAGAAGAAGGAGGAAAAAGGAGGAGGAAGAGGAGAGGGGGAGTGTAAGGCGGCGATGGTAGAACTTAACACCGATACACTACTATTAATAATAACGCTACAACATAGACTGCAACACAAACTACCACCTCTGTCTTCACCGCCTCTACACCACACTGACAGTATAGCTACCATTAACCACTAAACACCACCACCACCACTACTGCCACTACCACCACCACTACTACTACTATTACTACTACTACTACTACTACTACTACTACTACTACTACTACTACCACTACTACTACCACTAATACTACAAAGTTACATATCTCCCATATTTCATCAGATCACAAGTAATATTTTTTTCTCTCACTTTGCGATTTCAAAGACTAAATTGAATCAAAATGTTTATTTCAGAATTAGAATTGGTTGAGGATTTTTTTTTTTTCGTTTTAAATATTGTTTCACACTGTCTGTCTGTCTGTCTGTCTGTCTTTTACTCTTTCGTTCTTTTCTTTTAAACATGTTGTGTTAAACTCTGTGTG
>NC_069006.1:24245368-24247325 GCF_001194135.2 Octopus bimaculoides
ATATATATATATATATATATATATATATATATATATATACACAGTGTATACACAGATATATTTATATACGCAAACATATATACGTACACGCATTTACATTCATATATATACTATACACACAGCATATGTGTGTGTATATTATATTTATGCATAACTACATTTATATGTGTGCGTGTGTCTTTGTGAGTGTGCATGTATGTTTGTATGTGTGTGTATATACAACAGAGCTGTCTTACGAACACCTACATACCGTAGTAACCACATTTAATCAATATTGAATCTATGGCAAAAAAAAAAAAGATAATAAAATCAATCATATCCATAAAATCAATAATACTGCAGTAATATGCATCGATTCCGTGAGATCGATAAAGTTGCAGACTAAACGACACAGATGAATTAGTTCTGTCCCTTTACCTTCCGATTTCAAAACCCTTCAATTGTCAACTTTACCTTTCACAATCATAAGGTCCTCATTTGGATTCCCAGCAGCGAACTGTGTCCTTGAGCAAGACACTTCATTTTCCATGTTGCGTCAGTTCACTCAACTGGCAAAAATGAGTTGCACCTGTAATTCAAAATGGACAATCTTATCACATACTATGTCGTGTTGAATCTCGTTGAGAACTACGTCTTGCTCGACGATACAACGCGAAGCCACGAATCGACCTCACGACCTTTCAATCGTAAGCCAAATGCTTTAACTACTAAGTAATGTGCCTTCAGAAAACACCAGCACTCCGTCGGTTACGACGATGAGTATTTCAGTTGATCCGATCAACGGAACAGCCTGCTCGTGAAATTAACGTGCAAGTGGCTGAGTCCTCCACAGACATACGTACCCTTATTGTAGTTCTCAGGGAGATTCGGCGTGACACGGAATAGAATAGAGCTGGCCCCTCTTAAATTACATCTATTATTTATTTTTACCAGTTGAGTGGACTGGAGCAATGTGAAATAAAGTGTCTTGCTCAAAGACAACGCGCTGCCAGGAATCGAACTCACGACTTCACAAGATTACTACACTTTATGAAGGGAATATTATAGTAATCGCTATTTAAATCAAACACTAACAACACCCTCTCTGATATGGTGCATCAATATCCTTTGAAGAGTGACCAATCCGACGTGAAACGGATAAGGCTATATTTTTTTTAATTTCTTGTGTCCGAAGAGAATATCTAAATCTAATTACATCTGTTTATTGAAGAATAAAACAAATGAAAAAAGATTTCAGGTTGTTTGTTTATATATTTACACACACACACACCGTATTACAAAATTTTTGAAAATTTCAGTTGGAAGGGAAGTACTAATATGATAAATTAGTAAGATAAATAATACGTTTTCGTACAACAATATTTTTCATACTTTTGATTACATTCTTCTGTTATCAGTATGTGTGTATGTATGCATATATAAATTTGTGTGTATATATATATATATATATATACGTGTGTGTGTGTGTGTAAATATGTACATGCACATACACACACATGTACATACACACACATGTACATATCTATCTATCCAGGACGGGTAAAATTCCCGAGATTATGTACATATGTATGTACGAATATATATATATAGATAGATAGATAGATAGATAGATAGATAGATAGATAGATAGATAGATAGATACATACATACATACATACATACATACATAAGTGAGGAGATTACTGATGTAGTGGAACTGATCGAGGAACACTACACAACCCTTTATTCGAGTGAGGTTTTCCCCTAGTTTTTTCTTCTTCTTCACGCGCCATGTTTTCAAGGTTACTTTATTGTGGGGGAGATGGCAAAACCACTGAAACGCAGGCAATTTTTTCCTTTTTTTTTTTTTCACAACAATTTTTATTTTGATTCATAAAAGTAGAAAAACTAACAAAACAAAGATGGCTTCAGCTTGCACATACAGCATGTGATCTTTACATACAATAATGCCATGAAA
>NC_069006.1:24248127-24249247 GCF_001194135.2 Octopus bimaculoides
ATATATATATATATATATATATATATATATACAGTGCGTGTATGAGTGAGTGTGTATTAGCGTGTTTGTGTGTGTGTGTTTGTATGTATGTGTGTGCGTGCATGCGTATATGTGTATGTGTGTGTCCGCGCGCGTAAAAGCGGTCAATAATTGTGTATTTCTTAAAACATTTTCAAAGAAATTTTGAATCCTGTTTATAGTTTGCGCAACCAACAGCATGTGCAACTACGGCATGTGCAACTTGTGGCTTTTGTTACCATGGTTTGTGCAACTGTAGGATAGCTTCAAAGCCAGGTCATTCTCCTGGTTTCATCGCTTCGCTTGTTTGGTTTTCTTAGAAGTTCTACAGGAAACATTTTACACAATTCACCATTGTAAATTAACACCGAACATTCTTGTCGATAAACAACCTTAATGATCGCCTTTCAAAGCCTAAAACATCGCAACTGCAACCTTAAATCAGACCGGTATCGATCAATGCATTTCCGAACTTAAGTTGATCGATATGAGCTGATCATAGGTTCATCGACGGAATTGAAATTGAGACGTTGAGGGAGACGAATTTGAGTAGGAAACCCTACATAAAAACATACATACATACACACACACATACATACGCACATACGTACGTGCACGATTATTATACCACGTGTTACCAATTTCTCATATTACAGGATGTTGCGTGACTCTATGGCCACCCTGTACATATATACACACACACACATATAGATATATGATATAAATAATATATATATAGAGAGAGATAGATAGATAGATAGATATATACTAGCAAAGGTGGTGTTCCAGCATTACCGCAGCTGCTTGACTGAAACGAATAAAAGAATGTATGTGTAAATCAAATTGTATAACTCGGTTTTTTGTTCTCGATTGGCGCCATTTCAAATTCTGAATACGTACTGTAAAATACAGAAGGAAGTTGAAACTGACGAAGAATAATTTTAAATAGTATTAAGATGAGAGAAGATATATATATATATATATATATATATATATATGTGTGTGTGTGTGTGTGTGTGTGTGTGTGTGTGTGTGTGCGAGCGTGTACAGCAAAGAAGAGATAAGTGGATGAAGTGGCTGGAACACTATCTATCTATCTATC
>NC_069006.1:24249289-24252410 GCF_001194135.2 Octopus bimaculoides
TATATATATATATATATATATATATATATATGTATGTATATATTGGAAGTTATGAGGATAGAATATTTCCAAACTGACAAAATCTATTGCGCCTTTGATTTTAAATCAATTTAGTATTTCGTTTGTTGTCAATTTTTTTTTGTTCTCTTTCTGTTTTTTCTCTCTTCACAAGATTCCCGATATTTTGACAAAATTTTTTTTAAATGAAAAAAAAAAAACAAAAACAACGGCATTACGTATCTTCGTTGAAATATTGTAAGGAAAAATTTGATTACGAATGGAATGGAAATGTGAAGAAGCAGAAACGCCATTTACCGTTTCAAGTTTTGACACAACAACAACTACAATAGTAACAGACACAGGAACGTGGTTTAGTAAATACAGCGACTACAAAATATATGTACTGAAGACAGGGCTTCTTTGTGATCACACTACGTGGTAGACATAGCAGCTAAATAACTCCCTGTATTGCTTTTAAAAGGAAGGATACGACACTCATATTGAACAGGTGATATTTGGTGGAATATGCATATACATATATGAAAACACACACACATACATCATACATACATACGTACATACATATATGCGTATATACTCAAGATATATATATAGATATGTATATGTACGTATACATATAACATGTATACGTATAATATATATGCTCATATATGTATGAACACACGAGAGAGAGAGAGAGAGAGAGAGAGAGAGAGAGAATGGAAAGTGAAGTGGACCTTGGCTGGATTTGAACTCAGAATTTAAGTAAAAAAAAGACGGACCAAATGCCGCAAAGCATTCTTTCCGGCGCGCTGACGGTTCTGAACACAAACCAAGTCATCATTTACTCTTATTTAACTGGTCTCTATGGCAACAACAGCAACAACAACAAAGAAGAAGAAAAATATATAAAAACAGACATAGAAGAAGAAAAAAACTGTAAAATGGCTGTTTATGGGAAACTGTGGTTGTTTAAAGAATGAAGATGTTGACAAATGTCAAAGTTTGTGATTGAAGGGGACTGAAGGAGATTGAAGAGAATAAACAATGAGTCCCGCCAGCGTTGCTAATTAGTCGCCGAAAATAGCAACTGTATTTCTGTGTGTGTGTGTGTGTGTGTGTGTGAGTGTGTGTGTGAGTGTACGCGTTTTTCTGTGTGTGTGCGTGTGTTTCAGTGTTTTTGCAATGCGTGTGTATTTGTCTGTGTGTGTGTTTGTGCCTGTGTGTCTGTGTTTGTGCAATGCGTGTGTGTTTGTGTGTGTTTGATTGTGTGTGTGTCTGATTGTGCGTGTGTGTGTGTGTGTGTGTAACGACATGGCGTCGTCGGTCAACATCAACAATTCTATGCGGTCATTCAATGTGCTAGAAATGACAACCAAAACACCTACAAAGCAAAAACTTCATGTCCCAAGCGGTGACTCTCAACCATTTTTAACTATCGAACCCCAATGATACCTACTCTACTCGGGTGGACTCTTATATCTTTAGACTCGAATATAATTAGGAATTAATTAAAAGTAATTATTTGAATTGCGGAGATGTACTTGCATAGCAAGTGACCTGATCTGAGATCGTGTGCGGAAACGAAAACAATTGCAGAGTGGAAGGTGTTTATAAGCCATTTAAGAAACACACGAAAACCGTTAGATTTATTTCAACATTTAAATTTATGCGTGTATGTATATTTGTGTGCATGCATGTATGTATATATACACACCAGTCACATACTAAGTTGGTTTATCTTGTTTGTTCTATCAAACGTCTGTATATGTGTGTGTATGTATATGTGTATGTGCATGTGTATGGTTGTATATATGAATGTGATGAATGTATGACCATCCTTGTGCGCACATGAATGTATATAAACAGATATAAATATATAACTTTAAATATATATATACGTATACGTGCAGACACGTACATACACATACATATATACGCATGCATGTATGTATACATGTATGTATGTACATATATGTATATGTGCATACAGCTTCTAATCGCAGAAGTATATTTTGTTCGTGTCCAAGCGTGTTTGTATCAAATTATTTTCATTTCTTTGTACAAACTGTCAACTCAAATGGAAAGACAGACCAGAAAGTAAGTAATTAGCATGACATACCATCACGTAATTATAGGCTGTTTTATGTTCTTTGATAATTTAAATTGATCTGGATAACTTTGAAGAGACAGACCAGTGTCGCTCTGATCGAATTCATAATATAGATATTTTTAATTTTATATTATAACTCAATTAAATTTACCACTTATCAATTCTTGATGTTGTTAAAATGGCGGCAATATTCATGGCAGTATTTGATATTTGCTTTTAATTCTTCGATAATTAACCCTTTGCTTGTTCTGTGTATCACATTTGATATTATAAAACATATTTTTCTGGTGTCTATGCATTATATATGATACACATTGCTATTTTTTTCAATTGTCAAAGTTACTTGGGTCTTATGAAAGGAAAACTTTATATTACTCAGACCATATGAGACAAGGGCTAACTAAGGTCTGAAAACGAGCATGGACAAACTTATGAATACATACATAAAACAAAACATAAAAAATTGCGCATATACATACATACATACAACATGATGGATAGATTTAAAAAATCTAAAAGAAAAGGAAAAACCTCATGGAGGGCTGCGTTTCTATTAATTTTGCATAATGGTTCAAAACTGATAGCGATCATACCAGTAATGTACTGAGGAAAAATAGGGTTTGAGTTCGATTTAATCAACTATTCCATTCTCGTAAACTGTGTGTTTTTGTGTTTCTGTTAGAATTATCGATTTCTTACCTTACGGCGTCGCCACTGAAATGATATCGATTGATTGGCCTTCATTAATTAATGAAATATATTTAAAGTGAATTTACGACGGAGATGAGATTAAATATGTTCCAGAGAATTTTTTCTGAATATGAATAGATTCAATGTGTGTAAATAATAATTAAGTAAATAAAAATAATGAAACAGCAGTCACCGATACACAAAAGGAATTTTATTGGCGCTCAATCGGTAGTCCTTAATCAATATCAATGTATCTATTACTGCTGCTGCTGCTGCTGTTGTTGTTGCTGGTGGTGGTGGTGGTGGTGGTGGTGGTGG
>NC_069006.1:24252420-24254992 GCF_001194135.2 Octopus bimaculoides
CCAGAACTGAGTCTCCAGAAATGAAATGAGATATTTAAATTATTACCATCGATGTTCTGCATCTGACAATCATCACGCTATCGTTTCGATTCTTTGGTAAGCTACGGGGGGGGGGGTCTAATCGACTGACCCCCTCCCCTAAAATCTCGGGCCTTGTGCCTAGAGTAGAAAAGAATATTTTGAATATTCTTAATGCGGCGACTGGTTCTTCCTCCCAACTTTTTCGGATTCTAGACGTCGAGACAAAGAAAATGATATACTAACCTCGAAAATGGCCGGGGTGGCGCTTTCGCGAAGCACGCCGGGAAACATACTTAATGGCATTTCGTCTGTCTACGTTCTGAGTTCAGATATCACCAAGGTCGACTTTGCCCTTCAAGGTCGATTAACATAAGTGTCAGATGATCACTGGAGTTGATGTAATCGACTTGTACCCTCCCCTAACATTGTTGGTCTTGTGCTAAAATTCGAAACCAATATTTTGAACTTTCCATGTAAAGTGTGGTAGGAAGTTTAAAAATTTCTAATAAACAGCGCAAGAAATTAGAACTTTTACACTAAAAAATGCACACGTAAATTTTAACTTTCCGTGAAAAATACGCCAGTAGTCTTCTAAACTTTCTATGCAAAGTGGGCCAGTGACTAAAGTGAACCATTAACATTTTTTTGCTTTTAATTGTCCAAGCGAAATACGCCAGTAAATTTTGTGTTAATCTTATTTTTAAGTTTCCATATGAAGTATGCCAGTAATGTTTCCGTTTGATCTTTCAGTGTGTCACGAAGTCAACGACATCAACAGTCCAGTTACTGTGCCAAAAACCATGTAAAAACCTCTTCTTACATTCGCCCTCGTACCTCCACACCTCCACCCACCCACCCTCTCTCTCTCTCTCTCTCTTTCTCTCTCTCTCTCTCTTTCTCTCTCTCTCTCTACTCTCCTCTCTTCTCCCAGTTGTTGTTTTATTGCACCGATGATCCTTGTTTGAAGTTGGCAATTACTCTCCATTTGAAATTGCAATTATCGAACATTCCTGTGATCATCGACGAAATTAAGTTCTTTAATGAGATCAATCAGCCTCCCCGACTCACTAGACAACCATCTCAACCTCAAACGGAATTAACAAAGCAGTTGCGGCTCACGTGACAATTATACGTTTCATAAATTCTCTGATTTCTCTTCTGGAGCATCATAAATTTATAAATTTCTCAATTCGTTTCGTAATGTGAAAGATATCGATTACCGTCTTCGATTTCCTTCCATTCCGTAGTCCAGGCTATCGAAAGCGTAACACACGAAAACATATCGTACCAACGATAGTTTTACGAAGCTGTTATATCCGGTGTATGTGTGTGTGCGTGTGCGCGTGCGCATGTGTTATTCAGAACAGTTTGATTTGGCTCAGCGCGACTTAAAGTTTCACGGGCCTCTGACAGAAACATGTCTCTTTCAGGTTTTAGATTATTGAAAAGAAAAAATACAGGAAGTCTACTCACTCATATGTAGGTAGAAAGACAGACGGACAGACAGACAGACAGACAGACAGACAGACAGACAGACAGACAGATAGATAGATAGATAGATAGATAGATAGATAGATAGATAGATAGATATAGATAGATAGATAGATACATACATACATACATACATACATACATACATGCATGCATACATACATACATACATACATAAATACATGCATACATACATACATATATACATACATACAAACAAAAATACCCTGATGTTGATGTTGAAATTCCAATGAAGGAACCTTGGATCTCAGTTAGAAACCGGTTCTTTCTCTATTGGCAAGAAATCTTGAAGTAAAACTGAACAATAACATGCATACATACATACATACATGCATACATACATACATACTACCATAATAATAACAATAATAATAACAATTTATGGTAGCAACATTAAGAAAAGCGAATCAACGGATTGATGTGAATGAGAATAACTGGGGAAGTTCAATAACCGATCGTATCAATGAATAATTTCAAAAGTCAGTTTCACAATGTACGTGTATATGTACATGTGTGTGTGTGTGCGTGTGTGTGTGTGTGTGTACGTGTGTGTGTGTGTGTGTGTATGCGATTGCCTATGTGTTTCGTTCATGTGTGTGTGTGTCTATGTGGTGTTTTTGTGTCCAAAGGTTTTGCGTGTTCGCGTGATTAAATAAATACATGTTTATACATAAATATTTATATATTTATATGTGTTTGTGGGTGTGTATATATATATGGGAGAATATACAAATAATAACAACAGACGAGGACAGGTGGTGTAAATAACAAAAGTATATATTAGTATGACGCTCGGGAATACGGAAAGTCTTTGACGTTTCGAGCTACGCTCTTCAACAGAAAGAATACGGAGACAAGGAGAAAAACACGGAGAAAAAAAATTGAATAGTGTTCAGTCAACGGTCAATCATAATAATGGCCGATCATAACAATGGCTGACCGGAAGTTAGAAATTCTTATTTCAGGAGAGCTAAGAAAGGGGGAGATAACAAACGGTGATCGGGAACGAGGGGCTGTGTGTGGGAGGTAGAATGCTGGT
>NC_069006.1:24255688-24257086 GCF_001194135.2 Octopus bimaculoides
GAGGGAGGGTGGGGGAGAGAGACAGGAGGAGGGGGTTAGATGAAGGGTGTAGGGGAGTTGAGCCCATGTGGCGCAATATATATGTGTGTGTGTGTGTGTGTGTGTGTGTGTGTGTGTGTGTGTGTATTCAGTCATTTGTATATTTATGTGCATAGACGTGATATATATAAAGATAGGAAGAGAAATAGATGGATACATACTTACATACATATATATATACATACATACATATATATATATACATATACGTACACACATACATGCATACGTACATACATATACCTATACATACACACACACACACATATAAATACGTGTGTGTGTGTGTATAAACTTATATATATATATGTACACGTTTATGTATTATATAAATGTAAATACATGTATTTATACATAATCACATTCGCAAACTTTAAAGACATAAGCGAATGAACTCAGATCCACACACACACACACACACACACACTTACAAATACATACACACACATCGTACTTTGTGTCGGCAGATAAAAACTGCCAATGACATTTCTCAATAAGACACTGGATTGAGTCGACTAAAAAAAAACTGAAATGCAGATGGCGGCGGCGGCGGCGGCGGCGGCGGCGGTGGTGGTGGTGGAGTAGTCGTCTTCGTGGTGGGGAAGGTGGTGTGGAACTGATGGTGGGGGTGACGATAACGATGGTAGGGATATCTGTGGGCTAGTTGTTGCTGCTGATGATGGTGGTGGTGATGAAGATGGTTGCTTGTGGTTGGTTATTTATAGGAGAGAAATATGACTTTGCCATAGATCGCTAGCCACTATACTTTTTTTCTGTTTTCTCTCCCTGTTTATTTCTGTGTTCCTTTCTGCTGAAGAGCGTAGGCTCGAAATGTTACTCTCTTCGATATTTAAAAAATCCCATTACATTTTTGTAATTATTGAGTTGGTGCATAATTATTGCGGCTTTTTTTATTTTTATTTTGTTTTCAACAAATTTTATTCAGCAAAAGCAATAACAATATTTAACAAAAACATCTTTAAATGATGGTCTGACCGCCTGCCAAGCAAACGGGAAGCAATAATTGAAGTAGATGGTGAATATGCTCCGGAATAATCATTTAAAGATGTTTTTGTTAAATGTTGTTATTGTTTTTGATGAATAAAATTTGTTGAAAAAAGCCGCAATAATTATGCACCAACCCATTAAATATTAGAAATGATCCATTTCTAAATCTCTCAGAGAGACTTAAGCAGCAGTGTTACGATAAAGTAGTTGTATGCTGTCGACTTAACGTGACAGTCCCAACAAGGGAATCATACTACTGCTATTTAGCCCTAGGAAGCTGCACCACTTCCTGTCGGCCTTGACACATTTCTTGTGTCCTTATGTTTACGAGGGGGAGACAAGCACCTCCAC
>NC_069006.1:24257105-24257849 GCF_001194135.2 Octopus bimaculoides
CCTGCCAAGCAAACGGGAAGCAATAATTGAAGTAGATGGTGAATATGCTCCGGAATAATCATTTAAAGATGTTTTTGTTAAATGTTGTTATTGTTTTTGATGAATAAAATTTGTTGAAAAAAGCCGCAATAATTATGCACCAACCCATTAAATATTAGAAATGATCCATTTCTAAATCTCTCAGAGAGACTTAAGCAGCAGTGTTACGATAAAGTAGTTGTATGCTGTCGACTTAACGTGACAGTCCCAACAAGGGAATCATACTACTGCTATTTAGCCCTAGGAAGCTGCACCACTTCCTGTCGGCCTTGACACATTTCTTGTGTCCTTATGTTTACGAGGGGGAGACAAGCACCTCCACCCAGCCTAGCTTATTATTTGGAACTGTGTAAAAAAATTACTAACATATTTTGTGTATTGTACCAATAGAAGTATAACCAGTTTTATTGCAGGTATATTTTTAATAAGAAACGAAATCTTATATGGGCCCCAGAGGGCCATATGCAATTCGGTTGAAAACCACAGTTTCTGCTAAACATCCTGTTCTGTAATAGCTCTTAATTTCTTCGATCTTCAAATCAAATATAACAACCAGACCATTAATAGCTAATTCCAAATTATTCCTTTAGATTAATTTCTTTCCCACCACCGCCGCCGCCAACCCACCTCTCTCATTCACCTCATCCCTCCCCCCTACTTCCAGGAAATTTATGTCACTGTGCCAATTTGGTGGTGGGGGGGGGG
>NC_069006.1:24259775-24262180 GCF_001194135.2 Octopus bimaculoides
ATATATATATATATATATATAATATATATACATATATATATATATATACACATATATATACATATATTTATCTACATATATACATATACATACATACGTACATACACATACACACACAAATGCACGGTGTGGCTGTGTGGTAAGAAGCTTGCTTCCCAATCACATAGTTTCCGTCTACCAAATCCACTCGCATGGCTTTGGTCGGATCTAAGCTATAGTAGAAGGTACTTGCCCAAGATGCCATGCAGTGGGACTGAACCCGGAACCATGTGGTTAGGAAGCAAGCTTCTTACCACACTTTCACTCTTGTGCCTACGTATATATATATTTTGTTATTTCTTCCAGCTTTCACCTAAATTTTTGCAGAACCATCTTTCTTTTTTTTTATGTGTTTATGTTCATCTTTTCTGTATTTTTTTTTTACAATGTTTATTCATTCATTCAATCATCGCATTCCATTTTCTTGTCTTTTGAAAGCGACTTAGCTTTAATATTAATACTCTACGGGTGCGAGTTATAAGCGTTCTTTCACTTTGTACTCTGACCTATTAGGCTAATGTCTCCCCCCCCCCATCTCTCTCTTTCTCTGTTTCTTTCTGAGTGTATAATCAGTCGTTTTATCGTTATTGTTGTTGTTGCAGCTGCTGTTGTTATATCATCACCGTAATCATCATCATCATCGTTATCATTATTATTATTATTATTATTATTATTATTATTATTATTATTATTATTATTATTATTACTATTTATTGGTCTCACTTGCTACTTTACTGCGTGATAGACTTAATGGGAAAATGGATATATCATTTTATTTTAAAAACGGCAGAAAATGTTCCCATAAAAGACAGATGGAATTAAAAAGTAAGAAAATGAATAAATTTGATAGGAAAGGATGTTATTTTCTCTCTCTCTCCACCTTTTCCTCCATTTTTTTTTCAATAAATGAAGATAAAATACTATCAACATAAATGAGATTTATTCTGTTCTTTTTTATGGCTACTAGCGAAAATCGAAACCGATTCGCACACACAAACCATTGAAAGCTAAAATTCTACAACTTTATGGTGTTATGCTATTAAACGTATTTTTTAAAGAAAGATTTGGACCACATGCTGGTAGTGTCTGAACGTATGTGGGAGTTGATTATATCCTGTTTTGAATGTATTATCCTTTGATTTGGTCGTAATGCTTCTGTGGAGTGAGGTTTCAGGATGGTAATTTACAGTCAGACATAAAGTTTAAGAACTTTTCCGACGAGGAAAAGGAGAGGAAGAATAAAAATTACGAGGTAGTTATTAGCAACAGAAGCAATATTGATGTTAAAAGATAATATTTATTCCCATTTAAAAGTGGATGTTGTGTTAGAACACGGAATATTGCGACGTGAAGACGGAGGAAATGCCGTAGTTGAAGACACTTGCCCAAGGTGCCACGCAGTAGGACTGAACCCGGAACCATGTGGTTAGTAAGCGAGCTACTTACCACACAACCACTCCTTTAAACCTCGAATGTTTTGCTGCAAATCAGCCTCGTTTCTGCATTTCTTTTTTTGCTTTATATTTAAAAAAAAAAGGTTTGTTTTCTTTTTCTTTTCTTTATTCCGTAGGCCGTTGTTCGGTGAACTTGTCGCTATGAAGAAAACAAAATTTAAAATATTCAAAAAAGATGAGGGTCTTTTTCGCGAAAAACAATTGAATGAAAAGAAAAATGGCACGCGCCTCGTAAAAAAGACGGGATCAAATAGCAAATATCCATGAAAATATTCATCCAGTTTCCGTAGAAGGCGTTAAACATTCAAACAACATCGAGTAAAACCAAGAAAAATACAAAACGCGTGATCTCGAGAAGATCTAGGTACGACCACCTCCACTTTATATCATACATCATAGAGAGTGTGATAGCAAATTTCGGTTCGGTGGAGTTCTGATCAACTTGAGCCAATCAGAATCCGTTCACTGGCCGCAGTTACTCTCTTTTTGTCTTTTCCTTCATGTCGCGGTGTTTGATTCCATCTGCCTCAAGCATTCTCAGGTATTGGTAGCTGGATCGAGGTTGAACTGCTTTCATCACTTCGCCACTTGGCAGCCATACGCCTTCTATCTCGGCAAGCTTTCCTCGTCTCATCACCATCGTAGCACATTTTGAGTGTCCAAACTCCATCTTTATATCACTGGACTAGGCTGCCCAAATCTACCTCAGCTTTTGTGAATAACTTCAGGTCGTCCATGAATAGCAAATGGTTTAGTTTTCTTTTACCTCTTCCCAGATCATACCCTAACTTTGATTTCTGTGGTATTTCACTATTTCACTATTATTATTATTATTATTATTATTATTATTATTATTATTATTATTATTATTATTATTATTATTATTATCATCATTATTATTATTATTATTAT
>NC_069006.1:24262190-24263139 GCF_001194135.2 Octopus bimaculoides
TATTATTATTATTATTATTATTATCATCATTATTATTATTATTATTATTATTATTATTATTATTATTATTATTATTATTATTATTATTATTATTTAATTTGTTTTCCAACTGTTTCATACTGCAGCTCTCCTTTCCTAATGTAAAGTTTCTTAAAGGGCTCTACGGTGTATCAAAATAGCGAAGCACCGTTTTACTATCATACCTGGTAAATTCTGTTTCATTACATTTATCTTATTTATTTATTTATCTATTCACTTATTTAGTTCATTTCTGTATTTATTCTAATTTTATTCATTCACTCGTTCGATTTTTTCAATCATCTGATGAAGAAATACGCCGTTTCGTTTTGTTTTTTTTTTTGTTTATATTTAAATGTGTTTAATTTTTTTTTGGTTTTGCGTATTTTTGAATAAAAAAAAAAGTTATCTTCATTTTTTTATTTGTTGTCTCTTCTCCGATAACCACATTGATCTGCTTTCAGCCAGAGGGCCATTTTAGAAATGGTTAAAGCTCACTATACATACACACACAGGCACACACACATGCATACATACATGCACACACACATGCATACATACATACATACATACATACATACATACGTACATACGTACGTACATACATGCATAGACGGGTAGATACACACATACACACGCGCACACACTCACACACGCACACACACGCACATATATGTGCACACACACACACACTCATATATACACAATACATACATATACAGACACAAATGTATATAATATATCTATGTCCGTGTTTGCGCCTAGGTGTGTGCGTGTGTGTGTGCGTGTGTGCGTACGTGTGTCTGTCAGCATGACCGCAGCCACTTGGCTGAAACACATAAATAAATAAATAAATAAATATGTTTGTGTATCTGTCTATACGAACAAATTTTTTTCTTTATATAAATATAGTTGTGCGTATGTATATAAG
>NC_069006.1:24264157-24264796 GCF_001194135.2 Octopus bimaculoides
TATATATATATATATATATATATGCATATACATGTGTGTGTGTGTGTGTATGTATGTGTGCGTATTTATATACATTTAATACGCATATTTGTTTTTGCACAGCGAGTGGAAGATAATAGTGTATATTTTCAAATACATACATAATACATACATACACAGAGACACACATATGTTCGGTGAGAGTGAGACGATGGTGCATAATATTTGTATGGAGACGTACATACCTCTGTCCCATGTGAAACGGCTAATTAAAGAGATGCATGAAATTTGAAGAAGATTTAAGAAGTAAAAAAAAAAGCGATATACATAAAACAGCTACAAACTTAAAACTATTCACAAAGCACATGGAGAGAACAACACATATATATATACAATATGCATACACACACACAGACACACACAGATATATATATGTATGTATGTATGAAAGAGAGCGACAGATGGAGAAAAAGATGATTATAAATGACACTTGCACACACACACAGACGTTGCGCAAGTTCAATGTTGTTTTTCATACATAGAGACATATTGTGTAAGCGTAACTCTCCGTATCTCGTGTGTATAGATACATAAGCTCCTGCTACATCTGTAGAGAGTCTAATAAAGGCTAATCACGTTAATAGATACACGCACACACAC
>NC_069006.1:24265515-24270515 GCF_001194135.2 Octopus bimaculoides
GTGGTGGTGGTGGTGGTGGTGGTGGTGGTGGTGGTGGTATTGATGGTGGTGGTGATGGCGGTGATAACTGTTGTTTGGCCCATAGCCAGCCTCATCGGGCAGACCTGCGATCAAAGATGTTCCAGATTATATTGCGTGTGTGTGAATGCGCGTATGTGTGTGTGATTTGGTCAATGATGGAGGTGCAAATTTTTTTTTTTTTTTCCGTGAAATGTGCTGTTCTGATTTTTGGATTGAAATGGCTCGGTCATATCCTGATCTCTCAAAGGTGGTTCTTACAGTCATATCCTGATGTCTCAAAGATGGCTCCTATGAATTTGAGACCGCGTTTCCCACTCTCCTTGACATGAAAGCAAAGTAGCGAAATCGTAAGGATGAAAGACAAAGTCGACCTCGGTGGAATTTGAACTCAGAACGTAAAGACAGATGAAATACCGCTAAGCGTGTTAACGATTCTGCCAGCTCACCGATGCACAAGGCCTGAAATTTGGGAGAGAGAGAGAGGAATAGTCGATTACAGCCATCCTCAGTGTTCGACTGGTATCTATTTTATATCGACCCCGAAAGAATGATAAGCAAAGTTTGGCCTCGGTGAAACTTGAACACAGAACGTAAAGACGGACGAAATGCTGCCGAGCACTTTATCCGGCGTGCTAACGATTCCGCCCGCTCTGTTCCTCCTGGGGAAATTAATATTGAAATACCGTACACTGCCTTGTTTTGAAACGATTTCAAGTGATTATAAATCAGTTTTGCATCGTTGAAATTAATTCTTCATTTAAACTTCAGCCTAAAACGGCCATCTTGAAAAACACATCAATTAATTGGTTGGGTTATTTAGGCGTTCCTTTTAATTAGCCAACGAACATCTTAAAACGATGGCAATAATTGGTGTTGCTCTAAATGATCATAGTGTTGTTGTTGCTGCTCCTGCTGTTGTTGTTGTTGTTGTTGTTGTTGTTGTTGTTGTTGTTGTTGTTGTTGGCGGCAGTGGTGGTGGGGTTCTCTTGTCGACAAAGATGTTTCATGTTTTTTAAGATGTTGAATTGTTAAAAAAACATTTTTCTGGCGATGACGACGACGATGGTGATGGAGGAAGAGGAGGAGGAAAAATAACAGCAACCTAAGCATGAATAAGAAGACAGAAAGAAAGGTGAAAAAGAAGGAGAAGAAGAAGAAGAAGAAGAAGAAGAAGAAGAAGAAGAAGAAGAAGAAGAAGAAGAAGAAGAAGAAGAAGAAGAAGAAGAAGAAGAAGAAGAAGAAGAAGATGGTGATGATGATGATGATGATGATGGTGGTGGTGGTGAAGGAGATCAAGAAGAAGAAGAATGACAACATCAATAATAACAACAACAACAAATGGGTGTAACAGAAGGTAAATGGATCTGTAACGAATTCAGTCAGTCATCAACCGATCCCGTGTTCAAATCTCTCTCTCTCTCTCTCTTTCTCTAAAAATCAATTAAAAAAAAAAACCCACATTAAATTCTTCGTGAAGGTTTTCATGGAACTCTCCCGTATAAATTTAAGGATTATGATTGGTTCAGGTGTTTCGGCGATCTCTCACTCGCATCATCATCATCATCATCACCATCATCATCAATTAAAAAATAGAAAAGACAGACAGACAGACAGACATACGAAAATATCCTGTTACTGATGTTGAAATTCCGGTGAAGGAGCCTTGAATCTAGGTTAGAAACCGGTTCTTTCTTTATTGGCAAGAAATTTTAAAATAAAACTGAACACCTTACATACATAAAAAACAAAAAAAAACTGATTCATCCAAGGGGAATAACATGGGATGGAGTTACGTCCCTTTAGCTTTACCTGCTTAAATATAATAATGTTGTCACAACTATAATTCTGATGTTTCGCAATGAGACAAAACCATTCATTTATATACAAACGTAAAAGAACGTCCAATGCAAGGAAATTTTAATGCCGAACAATCTCGGAAGAATTAGTTAATCCCATCCGGATTTGAAGAAACGAAATAAGATAATTTTTTTTTAATGAGTAAGTAAATTACTAGTTGAATACGTGTACTACCACGACCACCATCAGCAGGCGGATAGTAACACAAACAAGTACAACAATAAGATCTACAGAGAACGAGACAGACAAAACGAGTTCAATGAACCAATGGCGCCGGTTGTTGACCATCCACTGCGTCTGGTGAGTTAGCAAGAAAATGTTAGCGACACTTAAGATGAAGTTGTGTGGTAGTCGCCTGATTCTGCCGACAGCTGGCTCTTGACAATCCTGGATTGTGTCGTTAGGTTCAACAGTAACCAGGAGTCATTCGGTACACTTATGTTTTAGGTACATACTTACAGACATACATACATACATACATACATACATACATACATACAAAAATACCCTGTTGTTGATGTTGAAATTCCGGTGAAGGAGCCTTGGATCTAGGTTAGAAACCGGCTCTTTCTCTATTGGCAAGATATCTTCAAATAAACTGAATAATGACAAACAAACATAACATACATATATACACACACACATATATATACATGTATACATACATACATACATACACACACACACACACACACACATATATATATATATATATATATATATATATATATATATATCAGATGGGCTTCTTTCAGTTTTCGTCTACCAAATCCACTCACAAGGCTTTGGTCGGCCTGAGGCTATAGTAGAAGACACTTGCCCATGGTGCCATGCATTGGGACTGAACCGAGAACCATGTGGCTGGTAAGCAAGCTACTTACCCTTACCACACAGCCACTCCTGCGCCTGTATTACTATATTACACAGACGTTGAATATGGTGAGTGCGTACAATACGCATCGCTTTATGTATGTATGTATGTATGTATGTATGTATGTATGTATGTATGTACGTACGTTCGTATATAAGTATGTATGTATGTACGTACGTTCGTATATATGTATGTACGTATGCTTGTATGTATGTATGTATGTGTGTACCTACGTATGTATGTGTTTGTATATATGTGTGTATGTATGTATGTATGCATGTACGTACGTACGTACGTATATATGTATGTATGATTGTATGTATGTACCTACGTACGTATGAACATATGTATGTATGTACGCACGTATGTATGTATGTATGTATGTATGTACGTACGTACGTACGTATGTATGTATGTATGTATTATGTATGTATATATGTATGTATGTATGTACGTACGTACGTACGTACGTATGTAGGTATGCCTGTATGTTCGGACGGATGGATGGATGCATATCGCTTCCCCGGTGTGTCAACGTGACAATTAGTAATACGTCCGTTTGTCCCATGACAAAACCACTTGGCCGCCTTCGTATCGTCTGGTACACAATGTCTCAGTGTGGTTGACGCAGGCACACATTCTGGTCACGTGACTCGGGGCCGCATTTCGACTCTTTAACCTTCTCCTCCATTGGACAGGATAGGCGGATGGGGGGGGGGATGGTATGTATATTCTTATATCTATATATGTCTATTTATATTTGTATCTAGAATTATATTTGCAATCGCTTCCTGTAATATTTGCGTTGTGTTTCCATTCCGTTACATTCCGTTCCAAAGAACTGTTGAGACTCTGAGAAAGGATCTATAAGAAGTGTTTAACTTCTCCTGCCAAGAATATATTTCCAAACTGAAGAATATTTTGACATCGATCTGGTAACGTAGGAAACCATTCTTCGTTCGTTTTTTTTAATTTCTTTTTCCTTTCTTTCTTTCTTTCTTTCTTTCTTTCCTTCTTTCTTTCTTTCCTTCTTTCTTTCTTTCTTTTCTGGCGGTGGAGGGAGTTCTTCATATTGAATGAAATATGGCTGTCACGGCTCCTTTATTGATAATGTTGCTTGTGGTTGTGGTGATAATGTTGTTGTTCTTCGGTGTGGAGAAATCGGGGTTGTTGTTGTTGTTGCTGTTGCTGGTTTTGTTAGCATTGTTGTTGTTGTTGTTGTTGTTGTTGCTCTTGTTGCAGTTACTGATGTTGTTAATAGCGTTATCGGGGTGGCTGTTGTTGTTGTTGTCTTTGTTGTTGCTGGTTTTGTTTGTGTTGTTATTGATGCTGCTCGAGGTCTCAGTCACGCGCAGCAGCCATTGAAACCAAGGATTCGCTGTGCTAGGGCATTGCCCTGATGAAACTCGTTCCACCCCGTTCTTAATTTAGTGACCCCCGGAAGGACGAAAGGAAAAGTTTTAACCTCAAACGGAATCTGAACTCAGAACGCTGGAAGCCGGAATGAGTATCACATACCACAAGGCATTTCCTCCCCGGTACTTTAATGGCTCAACCAAAGAAAGGAAGAAAGAAAGAAAGATAGGAAGAAAGAAAGAAAGAAAGAAAGAAAGAAAGAAAGAAAGAAAGAAAGAAAGAAAGAAAGATAGGAAGGAATAACAATAAGTAAAACACAAACAACAGATGAAAGAAGTATGTTTGTGAAAAACCGGAAATGTAATAATATACAAAAGTGATTAAGTCTTCGGATAGAAATCCTTCATTTTATGATCAACAATAACAACAAGTAGATCGTTTGTTTGTCTTGTTTTTATTCCTTTATTGTCTTCTTTGTTTGTTTGTTATGCGTAATTTCCGGTAATTTCCGGTCAAGTGCAGCAATCCAGAGTGAGGCTAAGTTGTCCTGGTTATCAACCTTATTTTTTCCCCTCTTCACAACAAAAACAGAAAAGACAAGCGAAATGAACAAAGAATAAAACAAGGAGACGAACCAATGAGTGACGTTTTAAGGGGGGAGGGTCACATGACCTGCTAATAATCGTTTCTACTTCAGGCAAAAGGAGAAGGATTCCAATGTGTTATGTTCCGAGTTCAAACTCCATCGAGGTCGACTTTGTTTTTCATCGTTTCGGGGGTCCATAAAATATGAACCCCTTTAATACTGGGGTCGATATAATCGACTTGACCCCTTACCACAAAATAAATTCCAAGCTTTGTTCTTAAAAGTAGAAACGACACTGGTTTCAAATTT
>NC_069006.1:24275515-24276840 GCF_001194135.2 Octopus bimaculoides
CCAGATTAGTGGTGGGGGGGGTTCCTCGACTGACCCTACTTGGAGGCTCTCCTGTATCAGGAGGACTTCATCACAAATAATTCCACACATTTTATTTACCTTGTACCGTAGACTTTATTTTTATCTTATTTCCCCTCCCTCTCCCTCCCTCTCCCTTTGTCCTTTATGTAACCCCCCAAACACACACACATAAATCGTACACTAGCTTTGTGATATCTTTATTCGATTCCCCCCTATGGCAAATAAAAAAAAAGTCACTTTGTTGTTGTTGTTGTTATTGTTGTTGTTGTTGGGGGGGGGCTAGTTGATGGTATGAGCGTTGACGGTCCAGAATTGAATCCAAGCATTGACGAGTACAGTCTGAGTAGTCTCTTCCGCAGGACCTTCGGGTCGAAGATCTTGGACACGATGCCAATTCAGTGCTGCAAGGGATCATTGCCTGTTCGAGACAAGCTCTTCGGGTATGGAAGCGCTAACAGCCGAACCTGTCCGAGATGCTCGCAGTGAGGACGAAACCGTCCTGCACGCAATAATTCAGTGTCCGTGCATCAGAGAGTTGTGGGATGATTGCATGGAACAGCTGGCTGTTGTCGCGTGTAAGAAGAATTCAGTCGTCTGCCGAGTGTTTTGTGAAGATCGACTTTACATCTCATCCTTTCGGTGTCGACAACACTTTTTTTCTGGAAATTAGGGGTAGCTTATCCTTGTTCAGGCTATATTGTTAGCATTATCCTGCGTTTGAGAATTTAAAAATCACTTCTTTAACTTTCTAAGACATCTCAACGCTTCTAAGAGCAAACTTGGTTTGTTTGTTTACGTTTATCGTAATTTGAATTTAAAATAATAATAATAATAATAATAATAATAATAATAATAATAATAATAATAATAATAATAATAATAATAATAATAATAATGCTTCTACCTTTAATACTACACTTGTAACAGTAACAACTACACTAACCACATCAACTACAACCACAACAATAGTGATGACAATAACACGTGTGTTTCTTGCGGGTGCAGAAGGGGTGGCAGTTGTTCTAGGTTTGTTTGTTTAATCAGTAAGAGAGATAAACCACAGCTACGTCTCACACCACCGCCGCCAGGTGGCGCCCTTCATCATCTATCCCGATGTTACAAGAAAATATCTGATTCATTCAACACGAACAACTTCAAGATGATTCACACCTTGATTGGTTTGCTTTTATTCTTGTTTAATTTTATGTTATTTTTTTTTAATGTTTTATATTTTTTGCTTCAAATTATACGTGTATATATATATATATATGTGTGTGTGTGTGTGTGTGTGTGTGTGTGTGTGT
>NC_069006.1:24280030-24281192 GCF_001194135.2 Octopus bimaculoides
TGTGTGTGTGTGTGTGTGTGTGTGTGTGTATGAAGGTGTGTATATGCCTGTGTTTTGGTGGAGGACTTCTCTGCGGGTGTAAACATCCATATACATGTGTTTATATAGATGTGTGTGAAATAAAATGTCTTGCTCAAGGATACAACTCCTCGCCAGGAATCGAACTCACGAACTTACGATTGTAACCTGAATACCCCTAACCACAATGCACGCGCCTTCACGCTATGTATATATATAAAGGTGGGTATGTATTTCGAAGTATGTCTTTGAGTGTACATACCTACACGTACATATGCGTAGGCAGTTATCTGTGTATGCCTACGTATATTATATATAAGTGTGTTTAGCTACACAAGTTCACAGCTATTTTTTGTATATACGTACACACATATGTTTCAATGTTCAAGTGTGCGTATACGTTAACAAATGTGTATGTATGCGTACAGATGCGCCTATCTTCGTTGTTTGTGCGAGAAAATGGATCTCCAACTGCAGACTCCAGTGTTGTGTGTCTGGGAACGGGAAGTCTTCAAATGATCTCAATTCATCCCCGCTAAACAGTTTCTCATTGCCTTCCTTATCTCAGACCTTCTTTTCTTCTTCTGTAACACAAGCAAGCAACACCCTCAACCTTTTCGTTTATATCTCTCTCTATATTTCTTTCTCTCTATATATTTCTATCTATCTATCTATTTGTCTATCTCTTTCACACACTCACACGCATACACTCACGCATATTGTGGCAGTATGTTCCTGCCAATTCTATGTATTTATTCATTAAAGCATTTATTTATATGTCAGCAGCCTCTATCAGGAAAAGGACCCGGTTACTACTTTCTCAGGTTATCAGAAACGTGAGCACGAGTGCGTGTATGTGTGTATATGTGTTTGTATGTATATATATATATATAATACAAATAATATGTGAGTATATGCATATCTAGGTACATGTCGGTACAAACTTACATTTACATAGATGCACATATATATATATACACACACACATACATTCATACATAAAACATATATAGAAACATACATATATCTATATAAAGATAGATAGATAGATAGATAGATAGATAGATACACACACACAAATATATATACATACATACATGCAAGCATACATACATATATATATATATATGCAAGCATACATATA
>NC_069006.1:24281460-24282112 GCF_001194135.2 Octopus bimaculoides
TTAACAGAAACACACACTCAAGTATGAAACGGTGTATATTATTGTTACATAAGTGTAAGTAAGACTAGACGATAGATTTTTATTTTTTATGTTTTATTTTCATTTTATTTTATATTATTTTTGTTCACATCTGCTGCCAGCTTCGAGCATATATCAACTATGGCAGCAACGAACGAATTTAAGGATTTCCTTTCAATCTGTGGCCCTACCCACAATTGAATAAAAAGAGGAAGAAGACAAATAAATTTAAATGATAAGGAGACATCTACAGACCGAAATAAACACTCGAATATTATCGAAACAAACAATGCTTCATGAAACACGCCATGATCTGGAAGCGCCAAAACAAACACCAATATGTCTGAATGCAGAGCGGGAAAATTTCACTGAGCAGACGACACTGGCAATTCCGTTGTAACGTAAGACTGACATGCATGAACTTTGACCGATGTAACTCTAAACATGGTCTCGTCTCATCCTCAGCTGCTTGACACTCAAAACAACACTCCAAAATATATTTTTAGCGAAAATGTGAAATATTAAAGATAATAACACAATATATGCATATATATCTGTTTGTGTGTGTGTGTGTGTGTGTGTGTGTGTTTGTTCCACCCATTTACCATCGCTTGACAACCGATGCTGGTGTGTT
>NC_069006.1:24283903-24284289 GCF_001194135.2 Octopus bimaculoides
CTTCGCACCCCCCCCCCATCCTTACCTTCCTCTTAAGCCATTATCAACTGGAAACATCAAAAGAACCTGTGAACAGACACGGAAAGTGGGTGTGTGTGTATGTCGGCGTGTGTGTGTCATATGTGTGTAAGTGTGTATATGTGTGCGTGTCTTTAAACATGTACATGCACATGCATGCGTTTGCTTGTATATTTATATACACATATATGTATATATGTGTGCATCAGCGTGTGTGCGTATTCATTTATGCACATACATACACATGTACTTCCATATATATATATATATATATATATTTCCATCTAGGCGTGTATATGTATCTATAAAAAACACTTGTGTATATAATGTATGTGTATATATATATATATATATATATATATATATAT
>NC_069006.1:24284308-24284704 GCF_001194135.2 Octopus bimaculoides
CTCTCTCTCTCTCTCTCTCTCTCTCTCTCTCTCTCTCTCTCTCTCTCTCTCTCTTCCATTTTCTTAACATTCTTGTTACTACAATCGTTGTTGTTGTTGTTGTTGTTGTTGTTGTTGAGACGCTGACTTAGCAAATACTGTAGCTGTCCAACTGTAATTTTATGCAAAATATTCATTTTCTTTTTCTCTTGCGACATTTTGCGTTCAATTTTAGCTTGGGTTCATTTGGGTCTTATTCACTCGCTATATATATATAGGCACAATAAGAAAATTACTCTCCCCAGACACAACAGAATATGCTTCAACACACGAAATCACATAAAAAATCTTGCAAACCAAATCCAAAAACGAAATATATATATATACTCTTTTACTCTTTTACTCTTTTACTTGTTT
>NC_069006.1:24284714-24286827 GCF_001194135.2 Octopus bimaculoides
TCAGTCTTTTGACTGTGGCCATGCTGGAGCAATATATATATATATATATACTAAATATATGTGCGTGTGTGCTTTTCATGTGTATGATATTAAACCACATTTGGTGGAGAGGCTCCAGTTGAGGCGTTTTGGGAATTGTAGGGGAGCGTGGAGTCAGCCCCTAATTATCATTAGTCCCAGATCTGTTCTGATCTGGAACCGTATTACCGGTCGGTCTCCCATTTCTGCGTAAAACAGATTTCCTAGGAGTTGAGGAGTTTCCCATTATTTTTGACAACGCCATAAGGAAGACAGCTCTTCACTGGGCAGAAGTGTTGTAGAAGCTTTTGACGCTTAAATCCAAAGACGTACAGATGTTTTGTTATCTCTTCATTTCCTGGTCTATTTTGTAAAGTCCGACGACAAAAGTCATATTCGCGCACATGGGTGGGGGTGAAAATACATCAGGACAACAAGAGCTGAACGTGAAGTGGCTGTCTTCTGACAAGATGAGGCAGTCATCATGCATCTATGTATGCTGATGTTTTATGAGAAAAACGGGTAAGTAAAAAAGAATATATATATATACGATGGGATTCTTTCAGTTTCCCTCTACCAAATGCACTCACAATGCTCAAGCTATAATAAAAGACAGTTGGCCAAGGCTCCACACTGTGAGATTGAACCTAGAACCATGTGGCTGGGAGGGAAGCTTCTTACCAAAGAGCCATGCCACAGTCACATTCTTATAAAGAGACGTTATAGACGAAATATTCTAAGAGGACATGGAACCTTGATCGGAAAGGAGGGAGGGGGAGGCGAAGGGTTGTTCGGTCTTTGGAATTGGCAACGCGGAATTCCAATTATGAACTTTCTTTTAATCACTTTTCCTTCCTTCGCCATTCTTTTGGAATGTTCGTTAAAATATGTTAACACGTGCGTGCAGACACACTCAAACAGATACAGGCGCATGCATACGGTACGGCCTACAGACCCAGACATACGTACGTACAGACATACATACATACACATACACACACGCATACACACATGCATACATGCATACACACACATATATACGTATATACATACACACACAATCACACACATACATACATACATACACACATACATATACGTACATACATATATACATACATGCATATATGCATATATACATGCATACACACATACATACACATATGAATATTTATATACATATATATTTACATATATATATATTATGTATATGTATATATACATATATGTGTGTGTGTGTATGTATGTGCATGTATATTTGTATGTATGTATGTATGTATGTATGTATGTATGTATAGAATGGAGACACAAATGAAACTGGTTCGCATTCTCGCACTCCAATCGATTACTGGAACGGTGGATATTTCCAAAGCATTCCAAGGATTCCCTACTCGAAGTCCCGTGACTAAACACAGGCTAGCAGTCGTCCGTCCTTCCGTCCGCGCACACACACACACACACACACACTCACACACACATACACACAAGCACTCACACATGCACGTGCGCACTTTGCATGGATCACGCATAGGTACTTGCGCGCTACAGAAGCATTCCCAGTTACTTGAAGAGTTCAATTTTGGCTCAAATACGCATTTATCATTCACATGCACACAACCACACACACACACACACACACACACACACACACACACACACACACACACACACACGCCAGCTAATTCAGATGTCCACAAACCCCAAGAGTTTATTTGGCTTAAACAAGAGACCCTTGTAATGGCTTTGTTAATGGCTAGCTTTTCACAATATTAGATGAAAAAAAATTAATTCATACATGCCTACGTACACAAAAACACACCTATACAAATATACATATATCTACATACACACACACACACATATGTATATATATACTTACACGTGCACACATATATTATGTGTGTATATGTACATATATATATATATATATATGGATACATTCATTTACACACACACACAAACACACACACACACGTGTAATGCGTACTTATATTTATATAAATACATATATATGTGTGTGTATGTTAATATGTATATTTCTATATACTCTTAAGTCGACAAGTACTTTGAATATATTGAACGTGTACAAGGATCT
>NC_069006.1:24286837-24287783 GCF_001194135.2 Octopus bimaculoides
GAATATATTGAACGTGTACAAGGATCTACACGTGCTTTGTGTGTGTGTGTGTGTGTGTGTGTGTGTGTGTGTGTATAGCCATGCATATGTATATATGTATGAGCGTTCCTTTTAGGAGTGTTTATGTATGCATGTACTTGTATATGTTACATCATGAACTTTGGTACAGTTGAACGCAGTCCTCACACACACACGTGCACACACACACAAACTGATGCACGCACACACACACACGAGCTGAAAATGGCTTATCGCTAACTTTGAGTAAATTTTGAACCAAATTCATTGATGTCGATTTTGATTAATTTTAAAGCAACAAATTTAATATACACAAATGCATATATACATACGTACGTGCACACATTCACACCCGTGTGTGTGTGTGTATGCGTGCGTACAAAAACCGGGACAAGATTACCTAATATAAGATAAAGCGAGTTCATTATCTTAATTGTGTGGTTATTATAAACAGCTCCAGAGATAAGGTTATGAAGGCAGCACATTATATGCCAGTTATGAGCCCTAATAGATGAGTATCTGTTTGTACGAGGTGATCCCCCACACAGTTACCGAGGTACTTGGGGGATAGAAGAGAAAACCAAGAAAGAGCGATTTGAACGATCCTTTTTTAAAAAAAAATAATAATAAATAAGACATGGGGATTTCAAGAATTTGTCCACAGTTTGTGTTTAAGATAGAAGTAAAAAGTAAGCAGTAGCGTCAACGATTCTTTCTGGGGTTTGGGGTAGATGTGAATCTGTGTTCGTGGGTGCATATCTGTATGTGCGTACAGATATTTTGATCAAGGCATTTCTGTCTCCGTGTCCCTCTGTCTCTCCAAACCATGGCCCCAGCATGGCCGAAGTCTGATGACTAGAACTAGTGAAAGATAAAAGATAAAAGATACGTGTGTGTGTGTGTGTGTGTGTGTGTGTGTGTGTGTGTG
>NC_069006.1:24288435-24289214 GCF_001194135.2 Octopus bimaculoides
ACACACACACACACACACACACACACACACACACACACACACACACACACACATACACACACAGGCGCAATATAGCCGCAGACTTAAGGTAGCGAGCTGGCAGAATCGTTAGCACGCCGGGTAAAACGCTTGGTGGAAACTGCGTCAGTTTTCACGTTCTGCGTTCAAATTTTTATATGTATGCAATCATGTATGTATGTATGTATGTATGCATGTATGCGTGCATGTATGTAAGTATGTGTGTATGCCTGTATGTATGCCTGTTATCTATGATGCAGTGTTGAACAATGAAGCCAGGATTTTCTAATAAAAGACTGGGTTCCTTTCTAACCAAAGTTTCGTCGTTGGAATCTTGGAATTCTGATAAAACGGTGAGGAATTACATGAAGAATATTTAGAAAATTCTTGCATAGTTTTACATCGGGATTATAGATTCTATTTGCAGAGTGGGTGTGTGCGCACTCTGCATTGCATATATATATATGCGTATATACACGCGGGCACGCACATACACACATACATATGTATATATATATATATATATATATATATGTATGTATATATATGTATGTATATGTTGGAGTGGGTTTATGTTCACTTATAATGAAGATAATTTTACATTAATCTGGTTGGTCACTCTATACTTTTGTAGAGTACAAATTTATCACTCTTATAAAAGAATACTATTGATAGTGACTTCGAAGTTTCGGCTACTTAAGCCATTCTCGAACTGTATATGTACATATATATATACATATACATATACATATATATATATA
>NC_069006.1:24294601-24295548 GCF_001194135.2 Octopus bimaculoides
AACAATTATAACTGTCTTTATCAGCTTGGCCGTATTTTTCTTTTCCAGAGAATAAACACACACACGTTCATTCACTCGCACACACACACACACACACACACACACATACGCACTAACAAACATCCACGTATATATACGAGTATATACGCATGAACACCTGCACACAAATACACATACACTCAGCAAATACCAAAACACACACACACACACACACACACATATGAATGTGTGTGTGTGTGTGTGCACGAATGTATATTTATAAACAATTATGTATACTCCTTATAATAAGTACATGTACATAATACACGTCTCGTGCGTGCGTTCGTGCGAGGGTGTTTATTCAAAGTAGCCATGACATTTCTCAGGGCTGCCGTAATTGCTGTCAGGATTGGTGGATTGAAGGGACCAAAATTATCCCCAGACAGGAAGTCTGAACCTACAAATATTTACAAACGAAAGGATCCCCCCCCTCCAACCACCACCACCGCCATTAAAGTTACCCCCTGTACCAAGTCACCTTCCACAGCCGTCCCCTCCAATTTTTCCCTGAACCAACTTTCACTCAACGAGACATGAACAGTAGGAAATTAAACAAGATACCATTTGGTGGGATCGAACTTGGAAACAGTTAGTTTAAATTCCAACTTCTGAATCATCTTGCTCCCGAGCAACTGAGCCAACGCTACGATTCTTCATTAGCCCTTTTTTTTTGTGTGTCAGTAGTTAGACTGCGCCCATGCTGGGGCACCACCTTGAAGAATTTTACTCCAACTAACCAGCTTTGGTGCTTATTTTCTTTTTAAGCTTGGTATACTTATTCTATCATTCTATCGGTGTTTTTGCCGAACTGCTAGGTTACAGAAAAGTAAGCACACCAACATCGGTTGTCAAGTGATGGGGGGGGGGCAAATACAGACACACAAATACATACATACATACATACATAC
>NC_069006.1:24297020-24298048 GCF_001194135.2 Octopus bimaculoides
CCTTCATTACGTAGAGTGGTCAGACACTGGTAACTCGTACGATTGTGGGTCAGAGAAACGAAAAGGTGCGGCGATGGGGGAAGAGAGAAAGTGGGTGGTGGTGGTGGTGGTGGTGGTGGGGCGCTGATAGTGGATGAAAATGAGGGGTAAGGGTCAGACTCAACTTCCCGCCATCACTTTGTTAGCCTCCAAGTACACACACACACACCCATATACACATACACGCACACACACACACACACACAGATACGCACACATACACACACGCGTGCACACATACGCGCGCGCGCGCACAGACATATAGACGCACACACACAGACTCCTGTATACACATACTAACATAAACTCACTCGTATACACACGCACACACATACATAAATACACACAGACACACACATACACACACACGCACACACACATACACACACACGCACGCACACACGCACACAAACAGACACACACACACCCGTATACACATACTAACACAAACTCACTCATTTACACACATACACACGGCAGATTCCTTTAACAGCAGACGACAAGATGGCGCTCATTCCCAGCATCAAGACTCAAACAGACGTTCTTTTTGCAGCCATGCTGGAGCACTGCCTTGAAGAATTTAGGATCAAAGGAATCGATCCCAAAGTGACCGATAGAATAACTACCAGGCTTACAAAGAATAAATCCTCGGGTCGATTTGTTCGACTAAAGGCGGTGCTCCAGTATGGTCGCAGTCAAATTGACTGAAACAAGTATAAGAATAAAAGAATAAAAGAATTGGTCTGTATTGCAAGAAACATCCGGATTCCTTTCTCTACCATTGTACATCGTTCAACCTATAAAAGTAATGTGCGACGAACAAAATAGGAATTTTAGAAAGGAGTTTCTATAAAACTAGTTTTTAAACATCGAATAGCTATAGCGAGGGGTCCACTAGAATAAAGTAGAAAACAAAGGGGTCATAGATAAAAAGAAATGATTGAGAATCCCCGATTTAGACACAAGGCTAATGTTTTTTTAACTTATAG
>NC_069006.1:24299224-24300198 GCF_001194135.2 Octopus bimaculoides
GGGGGAGAGTCAAATGTCTGAAAGGGAAAGTAGAGTGGTAAGAGGGTGTGTTGTCGGGTGGCGGTGGGAGGGGGGCTACAGGGTGCAGTAAATTAACAAGTAATAAATTTGGCCGGGTGGGAGCTGGGTGGGGGCGGGGAGGGATTCATGTGGCCAAGATTTATCTTGAACAACGGGAGCCGTATATTTAGGAACGGGAATACGTGTCTGGGGTCATGCGTATGTATATGTGTATATATATGTGTATATATATATGTGTGTGTGTGTATAAATGTATGTGTGTGTGTATGAAAATGTGCGTAGGTGTATGTGTATATGTATGCGTGTGTATGTGTTTGAAGCGAATGTGTGTGCGCGTGCATGTATATGTGTGTGTGTATGTGAGTGACTGTGCGTCTGTGTGTGTGTGTGTGTGCGTGTACGTGTATGTGTCTGTGTGTCAGCGTGAGAGTGTGTATATGTGTGTATGTCAGAGTGTGTGTGAGTATGTACGTGAGTGACTGTATATGTGTGTGTGTGTGTGTTGATGCATGTGAGAATATGTAAATACAAACACCGAGTTATATATATGTGTGTGTGGGTATATATATATCTATATATATTCACACACATACACACACACACACATATATACACACACATACATACACACACACCCATCTACAAGCATGCATAGCCATTTTCTTTCTTTCTCCCCCAATATACAATAGATTCTTAAAATCTGACGCTTCCTTCTCAGTTCACGGCTTCGAAGTTACAGACGATAAATCACACACACACACACACACACACATATACACCCATGGTTATTTATATAGTCAATGGCGTTTATCTATTCTCCAGCTGTTTTTGTCACTCGTCTCCATGTACAACATAGATTGTGTTTATTGTTGCTGTTGTTGTTGTTGTTGTTGTTGCTGCTGCTGCTGCTGCGGATGATGATGATGATGATGATGATGATGATGATGATGATG
>NC_069006.1:24301165-24303182 GCF_001194135.2 Octopus bimaculoides
GCTTCAGACATAACTGAAACTTGGGAAGGCGGAGGGGGCACCGGAATTGATAGGGAGTCGGTCGGATGGTCCCATCGGAATATACAGAGAGAGAGAGAGAGAGAGAGAGAGAGAGATAGTGTGTGTCTACTTTTATGCTAATATATATATATGTGTGTGTGTGTGTGTGTGTGTGCGTGTGTGTGTGTGTGTGTGTAGACAGAGAGATAGATACATACATACATACATACATACATATATAGATATAGGTACAAATACATACAAGCACACAAAGTACGAACGCGCGCGCACGCACACATGCACTCTGTTATTACTCATAATTTCCCATATACCCACACGCCTTATTTTCACGCGCCTTATTTTTCAGTTATTTATTATTATTATTATCATTATTATTATTACAATTCTTCTTCTTCTTATTATTATTATTATCATTATTACTATTATTATTATTAACATTAATATTTACGTGACATAGATTGTTTTCGATCTGTTTAACAACACACATTATCTAATTTCCTCTTCTTATTCATAAACAGACACACACACATACAGAATGCGGCAAAAAAAAAAAAAGAACTGATATACCAATTCAAATCTCAAATTTAACCATACTAAAATAAAACAGTCGGAAACCACCTACCTAAAAATACCAGTACCATCTCCCTCACTTTATAACCACCAAAGAAATGACCATACAGAATATGAGATGTTTTTCAACCGCTCCTTCTGTTTATATATATCTATGATGAGGATTGCTTCATCTTGAGAGATGATAGCCGTCCCATCAACACACACACCACAACCCCATCACACAGTACAATCGCTCCGTTGATGAGCCCTTGGATGACTTTTAAGACCAGCTACTAACTGACAGGGTTTAAAACACAAGTGGCAGATAATACAGTTCTATATTTTAGGAGATGAGGAATTATGTACATTATTTACATTGTTTACATTTGACGGATATTTGTCCTCATCTTGTTTGTTGTTAACACAAACGTTTCGGCTGATATACCCTCATATCTAGTTTCTTCAGGTTTTCCTTCACACAGTCTTTATAGGTAATGATCTTGGACACCAACAGCATCTTACGAATGGTGTCGTATGTCAAAAAAATCTTGTAAGACACTATCTGGACTTAAAAAGACATAATTTCTCTTCTCCGTCTCAAATCACAATGTCTGGTCAATTATGTTTACATTCTATTATGATTTTCACTGGGACATTCCACCAGTACTCTTTCATATTTTGAGTGGCTACCACACCATACGCTCTTGTGACTTTGACATCAGGGTTATCCTTTCGACCAATCTCATTTTACAGTATGCTGGCTTCGACATCAGCGGAAAGGAACATACGTACCCTGGACTATTTAGAAATTTACCGCTACTCTACCCGGATTACAAGTTCAGAATTACACCCGTCATTGTTGGGGCCCTGGGATATGCAAACACATTGCCTAAGTACCAATCTTGAGAAATTGGGTTTCTCAAAACCAGAAAGAAGAAAGCTAATTCGCAGTTTACAGATTCCAGCCATCACTGGAACTGTAAAAATCTGCAAAACTTTCCAGAAGTTTATCATTTAAGTATGTCTAGACATGCAACTATACTCATGTGAATATTGAGAATATACACATAAACGAAAACATAAAAGTCTGCACATGCACTGATTCCAAATACTTGCACATGCGCACTCAAAACAGCACAAATATTTTGCTAATCCCGTTTAAAATTCCAGCGAAAGAGACATGGATCTAGGTTAGAAACTGGATATCTCTCCATTGGAAAGTCATTTAGAAAAAGAAAGTAAATAACATACATACATACATACATACAATTCGTCTCTTCTTACAAATATTTTCATTAGCACTAATGAGCTGGGTTGTATTTTTTTAATCTAATTAGTAAATAATTTCAATTAATTAAAAGAGTTATTTTCAGCTCACGGCAATATCAATGATAAACTGCACTTAGCTATACGCTCTACATGCAGAAGGCATGTGTGTGCATTC
>NC_069006.1:24304141-24304463 GCF_001194135.2 Octopus bimaculoides
CATAATTTCTCTCTCACTCTTTCTCTCCCTCTCTCTCTCTCTCTCTCTCTCCCTTACGTTGTCACTCTCTCGCTCCTCTTCTCTATCTCTCTCTCTCTCTTTATCCTGTTCTCTCTTTCCTCCTCTCTTTTTCTCCCACCCTCTTCATCTCTCTCTCTCTCTCTTTCTCTTTCTGTCGCTTTCATACACACACACACACACACACACACACACACACACACGCGCGCGCGCGTAGTAATTACACACCACGCAAAACAACATAAGCACAACACACACACGTGTGCGAATCACACGTATGCGAATCACACGCGATTAATATATG
>NC_069006.1:24308860-24309970 GCF_001194135.2 Octopus bimaculoides
GTGTCATTCGAAGCCCCACACGTCATGGGAAAGGAAAAAGTTACGGAAGCAGTGGGTCGTAGCGCTGGGGTGGAGGAATAAAAATAGAAATTTAAAAAAAAAAGACAGAAAAGAAAAGGGAAAAAATTATTTTTGTTTTTTCCAAAATCGTAATTTCCGTTGTATTAAAGGAGTCAAGAAAATGATGGAGGTGGGGAGGGGGTTAACCTTTTCCATCTCTCCCTCCCCATAAAGCATGGGAGATCTAGTCAGAAACTCCACCAAATTTCACTTATCTGATCTTAATTCGAGTTATCTTCCCTGCCATGTGTTTTTTTTTTTGTTCTATGTTCTTTATCTAGCTTTTTTAAACAACCCCGCCCCACATAGGAAGCTTTTGCCTACTAATTGCATAGATAAAAATGATTTCATCACATCTAAGTTTTTTTTTTCCAACTAACCATATTAAGTAGCGGAAGAGGAGGGGTTTAGTAATGCTCAACTGGGACTTAGTTTACTGACCCCCAAAAGGATAGAAAAGTGAAGTCGACCTCGGCAGAATTTGAACTCGCGACGTAACTGCTTTGTAGCATTTCATCGAGCGTGCTAACGATTCTGCTTGTTAGTCGCCTTGAGAACGGAGCGGGGGAATAATAATACAATGATTAAAAAGCTGCGGTTAACCTAAATTATCCATATAAGCAATCGACAAAATTCCCTGCAGGGGTGTTTGAAATTCTTTAAAATGGAGATAAAGAAACGGGAGATGATGATGGAAGTTTTTGAGACGATATATAAAAAGTGCAGATTGCCATGGATCTGGTCTTTAAATTAACATGCTATTAATTAGTTAACTCTCATATATTCATGATGTCATATTCATATTTCTTTAATTGCGAAAAGAAGGATTACCGTTGTCATTTCTGGTTTATGATTAATAGTGAATGTGGCTGTATACGTGAATGTGTGTGTGTATGTATATATGTGTGTGTATATGTGTGTATGTTTGTATGTGTGTATATATGTGTGTGAATGTATGAATGTGTGCATGTATGTCTCTGTGTATGTATATGTATATGTGTATGTAGTATGTGTGTATGTATGTGTGCATGTATGTAGTCCAAGGTTGGT
>NC_069006.1:24311419-24314577 GCF_001194135.2 Octopus bimaculoides
CACACAAGGCTGTTTGGAGTTGCCAGCACTGAGACTAACAGTCTCTCTCTCTTTCTCTCTCTATCTCTCTTTCTCTCTCTCTTTCTCTCTTTCTTTCTCTCTCTCTCTCTCTCTCTCTCCGTCCCTCCCTCTCTCTCTCTCTCTCTCCCTTTCGCATGCATACACGCGCGCATGCTCAAGTCCGCACGCGTACGCACGTGCTTGTCTGTACATTTACATATAAATGATCTTTGCTGTAGCAGCAGCAGCAGCCACTATAATAGTAGTAGCGATGGTAGTGGTGGTCCTTGTTCTTGTTGGTACGTTCGTTAAGCCCCATGTCAACCCTAATCCAGAAGACGTGATTCAAAGGCTTTCCAGCCATGTTTATCAGGTGAAGTATGATTAGTTACCTTAACAAATGAGCTTTACCTTGTGTACATATATATACTACGCTGGACTATTGAGAAATCTGCAGTTACTCTATCCAGATTACAAGTTCAGGTTTATACCTGTAATTGCTGGGGCTCTGGGATATGTAACAATCTTGCCTTAGTACCAATCTTGAGAAATTAAGCTTCTCAAAACCAGAAAGGAGAAAGCTAATACGAAGACTACAGATCTATTCCGTCAGCGGAAGTGTGAAAATCTGTAAAATTTTCCAGAAGTTTATCAAAGGATAAAGGATATTATTTCTAACAGGTAGAAAGAAAGAAGGAAAAAAAAGAAAGAAAGAGAAAGAAAGACATTTGCTTAACTTTTTGGTGCTTTTTGTCGGTCAGCATTACGTCATTGTATGAAGTGGACGACCAGATGCAGCAGTTAGTAAGTGAAGAGAGAATTGTTGTTGTGGAGTGTTTCACTATTAAGACCCATTATGGAGAACTTCCGGTAGCGATGCAGCTGTCACGGATAGATTAGAGTACCACCGGTTGAAAGGCTCCATGTTTTGATTCACACACAGGCACTTCCGGTGTTGAGTAAATCTGCGGCAGACAGCAAAACAAATAACTGAAATGCAGGGTTTAGTAATCGGGGGAACACCCCCATACCTTATGTTTCCGTAAGGGGTCGTTAGGGGACAAATATTGATAAATATGTTTGCTGTATGCGAACGCAACTGTTGGCCACTCTTAAGTTACGTTCTTTCTGTCTTTCTTTCTGTCTTTCTTTCTGTCTTTCTTTCGTCTTTCACTTGGTCCAGACATTGGGCTGCGACCATGCTTGGGCTCCGCCTTGATGGGTGACGCGGACAAATCGACCAACCCACAGGCATCGCTTGAAAAAAAAAGTAAGACCTTTCACAAAAATGGCTGCTCGTTGCCCGCTTTGCATGTGTGGGACTTTTGACAGACTTCCGACAGATGGCAATACTCCAACACGAATTTGCAGCCATCATGCATGCATGTATGCCATTGTTCAGTTTGATTTCAAGATTTCTTGCCAATAGAGAAAGAATCGGTTTCTAACATAGATCCAAGGCTGCTTTATTGGAATTTCAACATCAACAACAGGGTATTTTGTATGTATGTATGTATGTATGTATGTATGTATGTATATGTGCAGATGGATGGATGGATGGATGGATGGATGGATGCACGCATTCTTATAAGGAGCGAGTGTATGTATGTGTGTATGTGTATGCATACTTATGTATGTATGGGTATATATATATATATATATATATATATATATATATATGTATGTATATGTGTGTATGTATGTACGCATTCATATATGCATGTGCGTATATATGTATGTATATATGTACATACTCATCTATGTATGTGTATATATGTATGTATGTGTGTGTATATATGTATACACACATGCATTCATAAGTATGTATATATAAGGAGCGAGTGTATATATGAATTACTTAATGATCCTGAACCTCAGAAGTCGTTATTTTGAGCCGATTGAACATTTTCAATTGCTTTTGCGTGCATTAGTGTCTATATACACGCACGTGGAATTAATTGTGTTATATCTGTGTGTGTGTGTGTGTGTGCATGAAGAAAGAAGGACAGACTGAGAGAGAGAGAGGAAAGAGTGATCAAATATCTCCTTAACACACACACACACACACACACACACACACACATATATATATATATATATATATTGTTTCGTTATTATGGATATATATATATATATATATATATACACTTATGTTCGTGTGTGTGTTTGTGTGTGTGTGTACATAGTGGCACACATAAATGTAAACATATACATATATATGTCATGTCGTACACATATACAACGTCTCTCTATCACACACACACGGCCATGCTTAGATACACACACACACACACACACACACACACACACACACACACACAAACATACACTAAATTAAAGACTTAAACACACATACACACACACACACCTAAATTAAAAGAGTCGCACACACTTGTGTCTAGGCAATATGAAATCTTGATGTTATTGGTAACAATGGAATGGGAAATATGAAGAGAAAGAAATTATCTTAATTCGAACCCACATACCACATACTTACATTGTTTGGATATTTAGTGAATGCCAGATACGGGTGGGGAACGGGTGACAGGGGGCACAAATGAGTTTTTCTCTCTCTCTCTCTCTCTCTCTCTCTCTCTCTTTCTCTCTCTCTCTCTCTCTATCTATCTATCTATCTCTCCCTCCCGCTCCTTCCCCTTCTCTCTGTTTTTGTCTCTCCCTCCCCCTCTCTCTCTCCTTCCCCCCTTCTCACATCCTCTCTCTCTCCCTCCCACTTTCTCCCTCTGTTTCTCTATCTCCTCTCTCTTCCACCACCCTCCCACCCTTCATCTCTCTCTCTCTCATCCTACCACTCACTGTTCCTCTTTCTATCAAGCCACCAATATTGGCGCAGTTGGTAGCATGTCGGATGGAACAGCTCGCTACTTTGCTCCATTTCTCTGTACTCGGAGTTCAAATACCACCGAGGGCTATGTTACCTTTTTATCCTCCTGAGGGACGATTAATGAAATTACCATTCGAGAGCAGTTACTTAATAGACACACGAAAGCATTTGTAGCACATAAAGATATGTATTGTGTCCTTTAAATAAATAATATTAATCTCTCACCAGATGGAGTACCTATTTTTTGTTGATCTTACTATCACGGAACAGTACGTTGTGTGTGTGTTTGTCTATACGGCGTATATATATATATATA
>NC_069006.1:24316423-24321067 GCF_001194135.2 Octopus bimaculoides
ATATATATATATATATATATATATACGTATATAGGTCGAATATATAAAATGACCAATTATATTTTCCAATTGCTATCAGGTTTTTGCAGGTTTTAATCTTCAGTGGAGCGGATTTCCTCAATGAATCCTTCAAGTGGCTGCACCAAAAGTGCAAGGATACATTGGACAATGTACTCCCAAGATATAGGATGGTCATTATATGAAACCGTTTCTGGATCTCAGGTCGTTTTTGAAACCGGTCTGACCTGGGGCTAAACAGCAATAGCAGCAGAATGGCTTTGCTAAATAGGTGGACGATGGCTTATTCTATGTAAGCCTGGTACTTATTGTATTGGTGTCTTTTGCCGAACCGCTACGTTATAGTGATGTAAACACACTAGCATCAGTTGTCAAGCGATGGTAAGGGGTGGGGGACAAACACACACACACACACACACACACATGTATGTATATACATACACATATAACAAGCTTCTTTCAGTTTCCGTCAACAAAATCCACTTACAACGCTTTGGGCGGCGCGAGGCTATAGATGAAGCTACTTGCCCAAGGTGCCACGCAGTGAGACTGAACCCGGAACCAATGTGGTTGGGAAGCAAGCCTTTTACCACAGCCACGCCTGCTCCTGTATATAGCTTTTCACAGTTTCCGCACCAGATTGTTTGACAATTGTGTCATAACAACTTGAAACGCCATTCAATAGTCAAGTCTGTCTGTGTGTCTGTTTAGGTTTGAATAAACTGCAGGTCCTGCTGTATTTCTAAATGATAAGAAGTTGGTGACAGTTGGCAGCCAGTTCACTCCGCCTCTGTCAGTTGGTTTCTCTCTCTCTCTCTCGCTCTCTCTCTCTCTCTTAGATAAAAAAAAAAGCAAAAATGGTTGAGAACCATTACTTTCGATGTGCCTATCGCAAGAAACAGCTGGGTTTCTTTCCCTCGTGTTTTACATAGTTTAACATGTTTCTGGCCCCTGAATCACGTTCTCTCAGAGTTTTATTGCGAACCTATGCAAGGAAAATGGTGGGGGAAACAAAATAGAAATCTTGAAAGATGTATCTATAAAACTAGACTCGTTTTTAAACATCGAATAGCTTGTAGGGGTTGGCCAGAACATAATAGTAATTAAAGCGTTCGCAGGTAAAATATAAAATATAAAATTTTGAGAGCCACTGATCGAGATAAGGTATAGTTTTCAGAGCAGTCGTCATAAATATATTCTCTCTTTCACTGAGTTTCAAATGAACGTTGACATCTCCAAGGTAGCTGACTTCCATAACAGTACACGATTGTTTTCTCCTTCTTCTCTGCCCTAAATAACTACGTTGGATTCGTTTTGCTTACATTTTAGTGAAAGTGTTGATAAGAACATTGCTGCAATAGCCGTCGCGTTGAAACATATGTACTGGACAACAATAATATTTTCTCTGTTTGTCACACGTCCTAATGATGGTACAATCTGTTATTTTAGCAACGACACAATTCCGCATTGGAATGCCGGTTTGGAATGTAATGCCTTAATGCCGCGTTTAAAAGTAGTTCCTGAATGCGCGTTGGGATAACATACCTCAATGCTGCGTTTGAAAGTTGTGTCTTAATGCTGCGTTTGAAAGAAGTTCCCGAATGCGCGTTGGGATAAAATACTTCAATGCCGCATTTGAGAGTGGCGCCCTAATGCCGCGTTTGGAAGTATTAATGAGGCGTTTGGAAGTATTAATGAGGCGTTTGAAAGTATTAATGATGCGTTTGAAAGTATTAATGACGCGTTTATTAATATTGCATTTGAAAGTAGTACCTGTTATTGCAAGAAAAGCTAGACTTCGTAGACATCTAAGCATCATCTTCGAGTTTACGAGACAAAGAACATAGCCGAGCACAAACTTTTGTTGTACACAATATTTCTCCCGCTGCGATTTGTTGATATATGCTCATCTGACAGCTCTTCAGGAGCATGGGACGTTATCGAACATCGAGCGCTTTTTAAGGAATTCACACCTGACTCACGGTGAATATATTTTTACCACAGAACCATCCAAGTCTAGACAGTAACATCTAAGCATTGTCCACGCCTAATTAGATTTACCTATGAAGAAAACTAAATAATATCAAAGTAAGCGATACCCACAAACTATGAATCCACACTTTTCACTTTACTAGAATGAAGAACAACCCAGAATAACGAGACTAGAACATAAGAAATTCACAATCGAGCGTAACGTATGTACAATCCCATCATCAGCTGCCCAAACAGATATCACTATGGTTTCGACACTTAAGTACGCGGTGTATTTTTTCTCTTCAGAAACTATCGCTATATTTTTCGATGTTTAAAGAAAGGAAAAACCACTCCACCGGATTGAATGGTACTGTCGCTTTTTTTGTGGAAGTTTCTAGCTGATCTCAGGATCTTTCACGTTTTATCTATCCATCTGCATGTGTATATTTCCGCGCACGCACGCGTATCTGTATTTGCCTCCTGTGCCAAAAATAACTGTCACCAAAACAGACTAAATGCCCCAGTCAGCCGTACCAAACTGTCAGCGACAAAACAGCCGCGCCCGACTGTCTCATTCCGAGACTAATCAAGTAACCCTCCTTCAGCTCTTGAATTTGGGCACCGGTACTTTCTTTATCGATCTCGAAATCGATAAAATTCAAAGTTTCCCCCCACCCAATCCCCGGCGAGATTTGAACTCAGGACGTAAAGAGCCGGAGCAAACATCGTGACTGATTTTTTTATCCGATGCTCTACCGACTCAGCCAGTTAACCCAGCAAACACTTAAGAGTGCAAGACTTTAAAAACAGAATGCTGAATGTGAAGTGGATGCGATGTTTCCCCACCTTCGTCGGTTGGTCTTAATACAATGTGCAGCTGTCTCCGATGTGTGGGCGACAATGCGTCAGCGGCGCTCTGTCAGCACGGCTCACAACTACTACTACTACTACTACTACCACTACTAGTTACAACTATTACTGCTGCTACTACTACTACTACTGCTGCTACTACTACTACTACTACTACTACTACTACTACTACTACAGCAAGTGAAAACCCTGCAGAGGGGAATGCATAGGAGATGTGGGGCCAGCAGGAGACAGGCACCGAATTTTTTCAATAATGTAAACGCTTTAGTTGCGTCAACCGAGTGCATTTAATAATTAAAAAATAGTGAGTAATTACGGCTAAATTAATCATTAAGTGATATGTCAGTCAAGAGGAGGTGAAACATGTGAAATATATGTGTTTAATTACTGGCCGAGTTTTGGTTACGTCATTATGCCATTCCGAGTTCAAATCCTGAGTAGGCCAACTTCAGCTTTCATAGTTCCGGGTAGATGACGGTAGATGCAACAGACTAACTTACCCAGTGCTTGGCCTTGTTAGAAATAATAGTGAAACAGTAATCCCATATCGCGGTTCACTTATCACGGTTTATTATTTAAGCTTACGCCGATTCCTCCGTGGTGTTGTTTTGCGTTTATAATAAAATAAACATATACAAATTATAAAAATAATAATAATAAAAATATATACAGTACAGTATATTTTCACCTATCGCGTGGGGTTTTGGAATGTGTTTTGGTGTTCTACCTGTTACGTGATCGGAAACGGTTCATTTTATTTCCGTGTCGCGTCGCACCAATTCTCACGAAAGAAAATAACAAGTTTGCTTTTTTTACCATTCCGTTTACAGAGAAACCACTCTGTTGCTGTAACATCCGAATAAGTGTGTGTGTGTGTGTGTGTGTGTGTGTGTGTGTGTGTGTGTGTGTGTGTGTGAGTAATGAAGAATATATTTGTTGTGTGTAGGGAGGGTATGGCTAGACGGGCGGGTAGACGAAAAAAAAAGGTCTAGGTACGCAGACGGCCCTGAGATCTGTAGTCTGAAGGGGTAGGTGTATGTATATAGACGGGTGGGTGTATGTATATACGGCAGACTCTTAATAGATTAGTCAAAAAAAAGCACGCAGAAAATTGTTCAAAAGGAAACACTTTATGCTGTTACATCATCCTTGGCAGACTTTGTTTAATGTGTGTATACATACATATATATATATATATATATATATATATATATATATATATATATATATATATATATATATATATATATATCTATATATATATGTATGTATGTATGTATGTATATGCATGTATATAAATATATGTGTGTGTATGTATGTATGTATGTATGTATGTATATGTGTGTGTGCGTATGTGTATATATGTATGTATATGTATTTATGTATATATATATGTATGATGTATATGATATCTACACAGAGAGAGAAATAAGCTCTCTGAAAAGTTATTCGATATGGATATCTCTATGTAGAGATATATTGAACTCAATTATATCATATTACACTATATTATATATGTATGTATATATATATACATAATGTTTATGTGCACTTGTTGTTGCGTGTATATGTGTGTGTTTATGTCAACACAACCCAACACAATATAAACTCAGGCGAAAGGAAATGAATCACCAATTAAAAACCATGGCCATTAGGAAGGGTTTGTCCCTTCCCTCACACAAGTTGTCCCTATTAGGAAATGGCACACCGATAGCAACAATTACTGGACACCAATCACCGACCATCCCTGCCGTCAGCCCACTTACCCACCCCTATCTCTCT
>NC_069006.1:24321764-24323315 GCF_001194135.2 Octopus bimaculoides
GGTGGTGGTGGTGGTGATGATGATGATGATGAGGATGATGATGATGATAGTCATAATAATAATAATCAATACAATGTGGGTTACAATAATCCTTTCTACTAAAGGCACAAGGCCTGAAATTTGGGGGGAGGGGATGTGTCGATTACATCGACCCAGTGCGTAACTGGTACTTAATTTATCAAACCTCGAACGGATGAAAAGCAAAGTCGACCTCGGCGGAATTTGAACTCAGAACGTAAAGCCGGACGAAATACCGGTAAGCATGTCGTCCGGCGTGCTCAACGATGCTGCCAGCCTCAATGATAATAACGGAGCGGGGTTCCAAGATGGGCGCAACGACGTATCGCAAAATAATTGGAAACTAAATTAGACAGCGTGACAACGTCTACTGCAGTGAGAACAAAAAGTACGACAATAGGAATAACGAAAGTAGCCAACGAGAACTGTAGCAACGAGAGCAATAACAACAGGTCCACAACAAAAGGAACAACAACATCGACAACTGTAGCAATAACACACACTCTCTCTCTCTCTCTTTCTCCCTCGAATATTTGTGTGTGTACGGGTGTGTGTAAGGCTTTCTTTCCACACACGCCAGCTTAATGTAATTCGTCCTCAGTCGAAAGACATCTGTTCTTATGTCCTGTTATTATTTCTATTTTTATTGTATTTGTGTAACATTGTTCGTTTTTTTTTTTTTTTTCCGTCCTTGTTTTTGTATACATTCGCTGCTTTCTCCCAAAGTATCAGGGCGAAGGCGCATGGCTTTGTAGTGGGGTATTTGGTTCTGAGTTCGATTCCAGGCGCCGCGTTCTGTCCACGAGCAAACGCAGATTATTTCACGTTGTTCCAGCCTCACCCGGCTGTCATAAATGAGTTGTTTTTGTACTTCAAAGGGCCAACCTCGTCACATTTTTGTATCATGTTGAGTGTTCGTGAGAACTACGTTAAGGATAAGTTCAAAAAGTGACACTGTTTATGTTATTTACATTCCAGCGACGGAGGCCCTTGTGTCTGTATTAGAAGGAAGCCATTTCCTAACAGGAAGGCAACTGACAATCAAAAATAGAAGAAAATATTCATACATATATATACGGACGTACGCACACACACATACATACATACATACATACATACACACATATGGGCGCGCGCACATAGACACACACACACATTCAAGACTAGTGTTTTTGGTGTCAAAATCTAGACAATAGACGAGGTTTAAGAGTCGTAAAGAAAGGATTGGTAAATAATTCACGCCTTTCAGTATTGTCAACATCATCATCATCATCAACAACAACGAATTGACGCCAACTATACCAATTATACACACACACACACACACACACACACACACATATATATATATATATACATATACATATATATATATATATATGCATATACATATATATATATACATATATACATACACACACACACATATATATGTGTGTGTGTGTATGTATGTATAAATATATGTATGTATATATATATATGTGTATATATATATATGTATATATATATATATATATATATATGTGTGTATAT
>NC_069006.1:24326987-24328047 GCF_001194135.2 Octopus bimaculoides
TCTCTCTCTCTCTCTCTCTCTCTCTCTCTCTCTCTCTCTCTTCCTCCTTTACTCTCTCGTTGCTCACACGTGACCATCGTCCATCTTTCTTTTCTTTCGTTCTTCGCACACAAAGTTTGTCTTCGTATTTCATGTTGTTTCATGTTGTATTTCATGTTGTTTTGTGGCGTCCTATAACCATATATGCAAAGATATGTATAGGTTGTCGGTACAATTCCTAGGCTAGGCTGTGCGCTGTGCCCTTGAGCAAGGCACTTCACAACACGTTCCTCCAGTCCACCGAGCTGAAAATGCGCTCCACACCGGCGCTGGTGCAAACTTCGAGTCGTGTTGTTTATGCATATATCTGGTGTAAAATGTTTAATTCTCTGTTGGTTGGGTGCAAAATGCGTTAGGAATAAACCCCATCGTCGATATGTTTGTACTAATTGCATCTTTGTATTGATGACAGGGTCTTGGTTCTCATGTTCTGTCTGTTTTAATTACTTCCGTTTTCACTCAAGTCGTTCATAGGTTCATAAGTTGTCCTTGCACCTGATGAGTGAATTATGCAATTGCGACATAGCCTCATGAAACGTATCGTAGCGTTTCCTGTTGATTTGTTTTATATTATATTCTAATAAGGTCAACCAATCTGGCGTTGAGTGCTTGCAGCTCTTATGAATGCCACGGAACCTCCCAAAACTAGACACCAATATATGTCAAAGCCTAATTTGGATACGTATGAAGAAAGCCAAGCAATACCAAAGTAAGTGATTCTCACAGACTATGAAACCATAAATACTTTGCACTTTACAAAAATGTTTGTATGGATGTATATATATTCATGACTGCCTGGAAGGGCGTGTGTTTGCATTTATATGCGTACGTACCACTCAGCTGTAAAAAGGGGGTCACTCTGCGACGAAGTGCTGTTCCGTTCAAGGGGAATATTCGCTTATTCTATCGAAATCTTCGGCCAAACCGCTAAGTTACGGGGACGTAAACACACCAACAACATCGGTTTCTAAGCGAAGGTGAGAGGGAACAAACACACAAATACACGCACATAAACATATAT
>NC_069006.1:24328181-24329223 GCF_001194135.2 Octopus bimaculoides
ATATATATAAATATATATATATATATATAGGACAGACTTCTTTCAGTTTATGTCAACCAAATCCACTGGCATGGCTTTGGTCGGCCCAAGGCTATAGTAGAAGATACTTGCCTAAGGTGCCACGCAGTGGGTCTGAACCTGGAACCATGTGTAAGAACCTGGAATCAGTGTAAGAGATAAGAGATTGCTCCGGGCTTGCACTAGGCAAGAAGCTGAAATTGTTTTTGGCCCATCACACTCCGTGGACCCTAAGTAAGGCATGTGTTAAATTTGAATGAAATCTGTTGGGTAGTTCGCGAGTTTTAGTGATGCACGCATACATACATACAGACAGACACACACATTCTTAGTTTTATATACATACATACATACATCTCATAATCACACAAACGTTACATCTAATTTGATTGAAACCAAACGACGATAAAATTGTCTACTGTTTCTCTGTGACGCAAACGGTGGGAATCGCAAAGATGAAAAGAAGAGAAAAGAAAAACCGAAAAGCGAAGAGAAAAAGATAAGCGCATTAAAATAAATGAATACACAAACGAACAAACAAAGGAGTCTTGCAATGTAAGAGCCTGCCCTTCTTTCCTTATAATGCATTTTTATAAAGAGTATCTTGTCGCTTGATAATGTTCTGTGTTTGTCTGAAAAGGGGAAGTCGTCTGTTTAGAAAGAAGCGGCCATGATGGCTGAAGCAGACGTTCACAATTTATCAACGTGTCGTTTTAAGAAGAAAAAGATGTTTTAGACGTCGATTGATACAGACAGTCACACAGTTGTTGGTATTTAAGGGTGGAATTAAGTAGGAGATAGGGGCGGTGGGCGGGCGACTAGCAAGAAATTTAAGACCTTCAAAGGACTGCCTTTTTTTTATTTTCTTTTTGGTTAATGGCAAATTATTAGTTCCAAGTTTATCTCGTATGACGGAGATGTCAAATAACTTAATTCACTCGATACGGAAATGGTTGTGGACATATATATATTTATATGCCATTACACACACACACACACACACACACACACACACACACACACA
>NC_069006.1:24329233-24329774 GCF_001194135.2 Octopus bimaculoides
GTGTGTGCATGTGTATGTGTGTGTGTTTTTGTGTGTCTGTGTCTGTGTGTATGTGTGTGTATATGCGTGAGAGCGTATGTATGTGCGTGCGTGTGTGTATATATATGTGTTCTTGTGTATCTGTGCATGTGTGTGTTCTACTTGTGTGTGTATTCGTGCGTATGTGTTCTCCTCTGTGTGTGTGTGTGTGTGTGTGTGGCACAAAAGATTTTAATGAGCAAAATATGAGAGAAATCTTGAGAAGACTAGGACAGTGGGGGAGGGGGGAAGATATGAAGAAAGAAAGAAAGAAGGAAGGAATGGAAGGAAAAGGGAGTTTATCTCACCACCACCACCACCACCACCATCATCACCATCACCACCGCCATCATCGAACTCATTATGAGTGTTGTTGTTGTTGTTGTTGTTGTTGTTACTTTAAAAACCGTCAGTTTCATTCAGACTGTTAAATTAATTAGTTTCGGGGCGAACATATTTTCACAATATAAATTCTTAAGTAGGGGGCAGAAAACAAAGTACTCACACACACACACACACACAC
>NC_069006.1:24330407-24331193 GCF_001194135.2 Octopus bimaculoides
GTATATAATGTTTAGTTAGTCTTACAAACGTAATAGAATCCAATACACACACATACTAAGATATATATATATATATATATATATATACATGTATGTATGTATATGGCTGTAAGTAGCTTGCTTACCATCCACATGGTTCTGGGTTCAGTCCTACTGCGTAGCACCTTGGGCAAGTGTCTTCTACTATGGCCTCGGGCCGACCAAAGCCATGCCAGTGGATTTGGTTGACGGAAAGTGAAAGATGCCCGTCGTATATATATATATGTGTGTGTGTGTGTGTGTGTGTGTGTGTGTTGGGGTGTCTAGGAAGCCCTCAGATAAGTGCTGATCACTTACAAAGTGGCCATCATTCTGAGTGGAGAGGAATAGAAGAGCACATTTAACTCCAGTGCACCAAATGAACGGACAGTACACACACGCGCGCACTCACACACACACACACACACACACACACACACACACACACATACATTACATGCGTACAAACATATATATACATATACATATGTGTGTGTGTGGTGGGGGGATTTATTGGCTCTGAAGCTACATAAGTGTCCTAAGTGGTAAAAACCTACTTCGGTAACATCACAACCATTACGTAATTTGTGTGTGTATTGGATTCTATTGCTTATGCTTGTAAGACTTAACTAAACATTGGATAGATAGATAGATAGATTGATTGATTGATTGATTGATTGATTGATTGATAGATAGATAAAGAGTGAGGATGGATGGATGGATGGAATGATAGATATATATAAAATATATATACAATGCTTTATATAT
>NC_069006.1:24331787-24334279 GCF_001194135.2 Octopus bimaculoides
GGATATGGTGGTGTCGATGGTGTTGGTGGTGGTGGTGGTAGTGGTGGTGATGGTGACGATGAGGAAATGGAGGGATATGGTGGTGTCGATGGTGTTGGTGGTGGTGGTGGTAGTGGTGGTGGTTATGGTTCTGATGGTGTTTGTGGTGGTGATGATAATAACGATGACGATGAGGAGGAGGAGGGAGAGGAGGCTGATCGTGATAGCAGTGATGATGATGATGATAATGATGATGTTGGTGATGGTGGTGGTGATGATCTCATTATTACTTCCCTGCCACCCACCCATCCCCCGCCTCATTTGAAATTCATTTCTATTTGTAATATCCCACTTTGTACAACTGTAAGTATTTAACTTAAAATCCGTTTGATTTTTTTAATTATCCATTGCCGTTTTTAATTTATTTCATCATTATCATCATCATCACCACCACAACCACGACCACCGCCACCATCATCATCATCATCATCATCATCATCATCATTATTATTATTATCATTATTATTATTATTATTATTATTATTATTATCGAAGGCGGCGAGCTGGCAGAATCGTTAGCGTGCCGGACGAAATGCTTAGCGGTATTTCGTCCGCCTTTACGTTCTGAGTTCAAATGCTGCCGAGGTCGACTTTGCCTTTCGTCCTTTCGGGGTCAATAAATGAAGTACCAGTTACGCACTGAGGTCGATGTAATCGACTAGTCCCCTACCCCAAGTTTCAGGCCTTGTGCCTAGAGTAGACAGGATTATTATTATCATTATCATTATTATTATTATTATTATTATTGTTATTATTATATCGTTTCAAAATAATTTAGGCTATGTTTGTTTTGCATTAATGAGAATAAGGGATAACCTAATTGTGACGAAAAGCTCTTCCTGCCATTTCCGAGGTAATTTTCCGGATCAGGAATAACAATAAAATTGGGGATTCGCCAAACATTTATAAAAATACTTAAAAAGAAGGTTCAAAAAAACAAAAATATTTCCTCAACACCGACCCACCCCATCCCTACCCTCGGTTACGGGGTGGACTTTGAAATAATCAGAAACCCTCCTGTTGGCAAAACGAACAAATGTTTCCCTTTTTCCACCACAACTCACGCCAGGGTATATGTATATGTGTGTGTGTGTGTGTGTGTGTGTGTGTGTGTGTAAATATATACATATTTATTTATTTATTTATTTATTTATGGGTTTCAGCCAAGTGGCTGTGGTCATGCATGCATATATATATACATATATAGGATAGATGTATGCATGCATGTGTGTGTGCAGGTGCATGTACGTATGTATGTATGTATGTATGTATGTATGTATGTATGCATAGATCGAGCGAGCGAGCGAGCGATCGATAGATATATAGATCGACAAACAGACAGGAGAGAGTCGACCTCCTGTACTTAGACACCAGCTGTTAGCAAAGAAAGACAAAACAAAATTAGAACAGTATTGAACACTCCGACTGCACTGTCTTGATCGAATACTTTCCTTTCTTTAATATTGATACGTGAAGATACTCGCTGATTGATTTTGTATTGATTTTAACGGAAAGCAAATAATATAGACGTTAAGCAATCTTGACAAAAAAACGAAATCCAATGAGGGAACCCCTATAATCAGTGCATTAGAATTCTTATGGGGTGGGAGTAAAGGCACCCAAAGGATATTGGAATCCATAGGGGAGCTGCTAGAAATCTCAGAGAGTATTAGAACCCCTAAAGAAGGATCTAGAAACCGCGAAGAGTTTTAGAATCCTTAAGAGAAGGACTAGAAAGCCCAGAGAGCATTAGATCCCTAAGGGAGGAGCTAGAAACCCCAGTGAGTATTAGAATTCCTGGAAAGGGGGCAAGAGACAATGGCGGCTCGAGTATAGGCACTGCGGAACTGCAGCCCCACCCCTATTTCCGCTTAATATTATCGATAACATTCAATATAATGAGTTCCTTTTTCTTTAATTATTTCTTTATATTTCTACATTATAAAATCCTTAAGCTTAATGTCAGTAGCCATCCCCTTGTTTATGAAAAAAATACAAAAATCCTTCACAGTTCCAGCGACGCGGTGTTTGACTGTTGTGCGCATGCTCACATGTCCGAGGGAAAGAGAGCACTGAGTGAACAACAGTGCCGACCCCGGTGTTCCGGTGAAAGGTAGTGTTTCTTTTTGACTCCGTCTGTGTTGTGCTTAAAAACGTGTTTATATTCTTGAATGTGATAAAGTGGAGAGTTACATAACAACTCACACAACGACAAAAAAAAAAGCAACAACATCTATCGTCATGGCCACGTGCTGTTTCAACCCTGAAGGATCCGGTTTCGAGATCAGGTGTTTCCGTTTCACAAAAACCCACCTCGCTTTTGGAGCCATAAAACACTGCGATACCAGTAATATACGGTGGAGTAGGGGATGGACCTCCCCATACAGCAAAGTCTAACTTCTGTCCTACGTAAACGAGAGGCTGTCGTGAGTGAATGTAATTTATGATAATAT
>NC_069006.1:24334308-24336957 GCF_001194135.2 Octopus bimaculoides
GTAAAAAAAACAGGTCAAAAGACAGTGACATGTCACACGACATTCAGATGGTTCTTGATGATATCTCTATTATATATGGCGATCTTTGTTGTCCGGCTCGTTGGTCTAGGGGTATGATTCTCGCTTCGGGTGCGAGAGGTCCCGGGTTCAATTCCCGGACGAGCCCAAATATAGTTTTTTCCCCCCACTTATCGTTATTTTTAGTAATTTTACTAATACGGCACGGTAGTGAATCCGTGGTATGAGGTTTTCTTTCCTATCACATGGTTCCGGGTTCAGTTCCACTGCGTGGCACTTTGAGCAAGTGTCTTTTACTATAGGATGTGCTTGTATTGGTTCACCACAGCCACTAGATATATATATATGTGTGTGTGTATCCTTGGTTAAATCAGAGGTCGCCAAAGGGGGTCCGAGAGACCCCTTAGCGGGTCGGCGAGGAATTACAGGGGTTGAATGGAGGTTGAAATACTTAGTCAGCACCATGCTCCTCCCTCACATTGATGTTGTCAATTTCAGTAGAATATATTCCAGCAATATGACTTGTTTTTCACACTTTCTAATGTATGTATGTGTTTCTATCTCAATAGGCGTCATCAGCACAGCAACTATTCGATCTTATCGTCAGCTGGAAAGACACGGGAATAATTCAGACTGGTCAGTGATATTTCTATAGGCAACATAGACACACACAGGTATATCAAATACGATAGATATAGATAGATAGATAGATAGATAGATAGATAGATAGATAGATAGATAGATAGATGAAATAACAGTGAAATTTTTCTTTAATCACCGTCGCTCTGCATCTGTAACGTACCTACTGGATCAGTATTGACCAAGGTTGTGGGGGCATAAGAAAGATAAGATGGTGTGGGAAGGGGCGGTGAAGGTTAAAAACAGATCGAAACAAATGCAACATGTTGCACGATATACAGATGACTCTGGTTGATAAGTTTTTATTGTAAGTTTACTAGTGTCTGGCTCGTTGGTCTAGAGGTATGATTCTCGCTTCGGGTGCGAGAGGTCCCGGGTTCGAATCCCGGACGGGCCCGTTAAATTTTATTTATTTTTTTTTTACTTCTTTTCGACATTTTTATGCGTGTATGTGTTGGATATAATACATATATATGTCGTAGTGTCACGCGTACTTAGACAAAAGTACACACACATGTATATGAGGGGTGCTGAAAAGTTTCTGGCTTTAAGAGCATTGCAAAACAGTCCAACCTTCCCAGTTCTTTTACAGGGCTTAGAAAAACTGAAGGACCCCTGCAATAAGTGTGTGAATGTGAGAGGAGAATATGTTGAATAAAATCATAATTAACTGATCCTCATCCTGTATTTTCTTTTACCCAAAGCCTGGAACTTGTCGGCGCCCCCCTCTTGCATTGATCTGCACAATCTATTGCCACTGATAGTCATCGTGCAGGTTATTTGGCAAAGCAAGGCCCTTGCCCCCAACACCATCACATAAGTAAGTGGCGACAAGGTCAGGTGGAGGATGCTACTAGACATCTTTAATTTTGACCTTGCACATAAGCGGCCATAGGATGATGGTCGTTTCTCGCAGAACTCAGCTCTTTCCTTGCGACCCCTTATTCGTCGAAGCGACGAGAGAATCCATTCGGTGAAAAAAATAAACGGTTGATTATATCAACCGTCGTATTTAATTCGCTGGTGCTGTTATCTTTATCAGCCCCACCAGCAGGATTAAAAGCAAACTTGACAAACGCAGGATATTGGACCCGGAATGCAAAGAATCTTGTAATTAAACACCACACACGAAAAGTTTAGAACAAAACGGAAGTAATCAATCCGGTGATCTACCAATTCTGCCAGCTTCCTTCCTTTCTTAATAATCTACGTTTTTTTCATCAAAGGCAACACATTAAAACGCAATGAAGGTCGAATAAATCTTATCTACTTGAATGATTTCCGAGTAAACAATATGTCGGAAGAAGAGAGATGTGTTTTTGAGGCAATGATGAAGAATAAACAAGACTGAAGAAAATATCGTAGAGAAAGTTGAAAATTGGAGGCAAGAAAACAGCAATAAATAATATTGATTAAGTGGTTGTGTGGTAAGTAGCTTGCTTACCAACCACATGGTTCCGGGTTCATTCCTACTGCGTGGCACCTTGGGCAAGTGTCTTCTACTATAGCCTCGGGCCGACAAAAGCCTTGTGAGTAGATTGTGGATTTGGTAGGCGGAAACTGAAAGAAGCCCGTCGTATCTATGTATATATATGTATGTGTGTCTGTGTTTGTCCCCCCATCATCGTTTGACAACCGATGCTGGTGTGTTTACATCTCCGTAACTTAGCGGTTCGTTAAAAGCTACCGATAGAATAAGTACTAGGCTTCCAAAGAATAAGTCCCGGGGTCGATTTGCTCGACTAAAGGCGATGCTCCAGCATGGCCGCAGTCAAATGCCTGAAACAAGTAAAAGAACATAACAAGAAGAATACATCATGTGTGTGTAGCTTCTTCCCATCTGCAAAACATAATTAAAAAGATTTACGTGAAAATCTAATTACTTATTTTACATCTTTTTTATGTTATGTAACGAATGCTTTGCATGCCGGGAATTCCTAAGGGGAACGCCGGTTTTTTTTTTGTTTTTGTTTTTTTGTAATGGAGCGAAGG
>NC_069006.1:24337020-24338605 GCF_001194135.2 Octopus bimaculoides
GATGTTTGCGTTTCGTTTTTCCAGCGTTGATTAGCACTACTCACTTTCTATCTATTTCTCTCTCTCTCTCGCTCTCTCTTGCTGCTAGATTATAAGGTATCTCTTTTACTTGTTTCAGTCATTTGACTGCGGCCATGCTGGAGCATCGCCTTTAGTCGAGCAAATCGACCCCAGGACTTATTCTTTGGAAGCCTAGTACTTATTCTATCGGTCTTTTTTGCCGAACCGCTAAGTTACGGGGACGTAAACACACCACCATCGGTTGTCAAACGATGTTGGGGTGACAAACACAGACACACACATATATATATATACATATATATATATACATATATATATGACGGGTTTCTTTCAGTTTCCGTCTACCAAATCCACTGACAAGGCTTCGGTCGTCCCGGGGCGACTATAGAAGTCACTTTGCCCAAGGTACCATGCAGTGGGACTGAACTCAAAATCACTTGTTTGGAAAACATGCTTTCTTAACAACACAGCCACGCCTGTGCGCGCGCGCGTGAATGCAGTTCGTTATACACACGTTCAGTGTACACACACACACACTTATACACACAAATGATCCAGCATGGCCACAGCAACCAATGAAAGAATTATCATTTTGTCTCTTAATCAACCAATTTTTATATATTCTCTCTCTCTCTCTCTTCTCTGTGTATGGTAGGTCTCTCTCTCTCTCACACTCTCTCTATGTCTCCCTCTGTTCTTCTCTCTCTCTCATTCTATCTATCTCTGTCCTCTCTCCACTCCCACTCTCTCTCTATCTATCTATCTATCTTATCTATCTATCTATCTATCTCACTTTACTAAAAATACTGGTTGGTGACCGACTGCTGAATTTTAACCAAAGAACTGATGTCGCTTAAGCGGGTCAAGATTATTTGGTGCACTGATTGTTTACATTTTTTTTTTCGTTATTCTTTCCTTTTTTTTCTTTTATCTTCCCCGTACATCCAATGAAGATTTGAAGGGAAAGATGGTGGCGCGCTTGTTTACATTCTTATTTATCCTACAGTGAGGCTTTCTAATTGATATTTTATTTCTGTTCTTCTTGTGTGTGTATGTGCGTGTGTATCTTTTTCACTTTGATCCGCTGTACTTTCTGCCTATCTATCTATTTATCTATCTATCAATCTATCTATCTATCTATCTGTCTGTCTGCCTGTCTAGCTATTTATCTATGTATCTAACTATCTATCTATTCATCGATCTATCTATCTATCGATTTATCTATCTATCGATCTATCTATCTATCGATCTATCTATCGATCTATCTATCGATCTATCTGTCTGTCTCTCTATCAATTGCTGTCATTGTTTTCGCTGTCATCGCTTTTCTTTCTTTCTTTCTTTCTCCCCCCCCCTCTTCCTGTATTAAAACTTAACTTTTTCTACGTATTTTCTTCTTTCTTTCCAGATCTTATCCCCCAATCGGACCCAACAACGATGTAGTTGTTGTTGTTGTTACTGTTGTTACGTCTTGGCAGCGTAGCAACACCGACAGCAACGTAAGACCCAGCTGCAGCACCGCCACCAAACACCACCACCACCACCGCCGCCGCCGCGACCATCA
>NC_069006.1:24339300-24344390 GCF_001194135.2 Octopus bimaculoides
ATATATATATATATATATATATATATATATATATATATATATAATTTTCAAGCGGGGTTTAAACAAAGATATGTGTTTTTTAATAGCGCATGAAGACTCTCTGTGTCCGCCATTAGTTTTCTCTGGCCGTCACTTCCACAATCTTGTTGTGTTTCTGCCTTTAGCATCTCTATAACTGACCGGATTTTTGCAGAGCTCTCCCTCACTAATTTCAGCAATCTCTGCCGATAGCTTCCATATAGTTGAGTGGTGTTTGTCCTTTACAAGGCTAAGCTGTCCCCACTTAACTTTTGTAAGTCTTCCATCAGTTACATACAGCTCAATTAACTGCCAATCATATCATTATAGTTGAAAGGCCTTCGTCTTCTATTAGTGTACCATAAGCAAATTTTTAGTGATTATAGTACCCCGTTGAATGCATATATATATATATATATATATATATATATATATATATGTAGCACCCTGTTAAATATATGTAAAACATATACATATATAGTACCCTGCTAAATATACAATAAAGATATATATATATATATATATATATATATACAGTACCTTGCGTGTGTATATATATTTCCATTAACTGTCACTATGAATATCTCAGAAAGTGAGTTTATGGACCTTAATGACAAAAAGGCCATTTTGTATATTCCGGTATCCGTTTATATCGGGGTCACGATGGTTTTAGGGATCCTGGGTAATTCTCTAGTATGTTACGTCTATGGTTGTTTGATAAAACCTACAACGACGACGTGTTTCATATTATTCCTGGGTATCTACGATCTGGTCTGCTGCAGTGTTACTCTACCGATGGAGATAGTCGAGATGAGGTACCCTTATTATTATTTGCCCACCTGTAAGTTCCAACGATTACAAATCACAGCGACTGCCATTGCATCCGGATTCGTTCTTCTGTCCATAGCCATCGATCGCTACCTGTGTGTGTGCAAACCCCAGAAATCGAAAATCGAATATCGCATGGCTGTTAAAATAGCGATTATGTCGGCTGTTGTAGCCGTGATACTCTCGATACCCGTGTACTTTATATACGGTCAGCACAGTTACGAGATCGAATCGAACGTACTCGTAAGTGAATGCTCGTCGGATTATTCAATGAAATCATCAATACTGCCGCAGATCTACTACGGATTTCTGTTAATCCTCTTCGTGGCAATTCTCATACCGTTGTCTCTGCTCTACATATTCATATGGCAGAAACTCCGGCGGCACAAGAAGAGCTCCCCTTTCGGCACCAATTACTTGATGGCTAGTCGCAACAGCTTCCATTGCCTCGCCAGCAACGAAATGTCTCTGATGATGGCCAAAGGCAAAAGCAAGAGCGACCCAACCGTCAACAACATCAGAATCAACCATACTCCGACCAGGAAGGCGACAATTGACAAACGAAACGGCCACCATTTGTATAAACTCCGCCGAACCACTATGAAGCTGTTCTTTACAACCGCCTTCTTCTCCGTCAGTTTCATACCTTATCATATTCTCATGATATACCGGACAATCGTGGGTAACGTTGGGAATTTAATGCCCCTTAGTGAAGTCCTCTACAATCTGTTCTTACGTTCCTACCAGCTTTATACTTTGAACCCGACGATATACGCCGTGTGTGACCAAAAGTTTTGGAAAGAGCTCTGGAATATGTTTCCATTTTGTAAATGCGGTCACAAGGAAGAAAAAGAAGACAGCGAGGAAATTGAAACCTAAAAAAGAAACACAAACAATAATGATAATAATGAGAGTCATAATAATAATAATAATAATAATAATAATAATAATAACAAACAAACAAACACGACTGAAAACAATACCTCCGCCTTCACTAAGGAGGGGGTCATAATACAATGCTGAAAAAACTATGAAGTAAAGTTAAAGAAAGACTAAAAAACAGAACATTGTAACTATTTCATCAATTTGATGTTTTGTGTAGAACTAAATACGATATTGAAACGGTGAAACGGAATGAAAATTTACTAAAAAAGAAAAAAAATTTTTAAATGAAAATTTAATGTGAACGATATCATTGAGATTGTAAAAAAAAAAGAAATAGAAAAAGAAAACGTGATTCTATTTTTCCCTTTTTTCTTATAAAAAAAAAATTCATGTAATTTAATTCAAGTTTATTTATTGTCATTGTACAGAAGTGCATCGAACAACAAGACGTTTCTAGAAAGAATTTGAATTAAATACGTTACACACACACATGCATACATCCATACATACATACATACATACATACATACATACATACATACATATATATTAATTAATTAATGAATGGCAGGAGAACAGGTGTCACGCAATCAATCACCCTCATTGGTCTACGGCTGTTTCTGCGACAAGATGAAGTATACACAGAACTGAATGCTTGCACCAACCTATAGCTTCCTCGGAACCATTAAACATACATACATACATACATACGTACGTATGTGCACATGTTAACGATACCATTTACAGCATTTAAAAGACGGTACCAGCGGCAACCATTGAATAATGTTCGAACGAACAGTTTACAGCATGTAACGAACACGTAAAAACTATGTAATGAACGTGTAATAATGACATGTAATGATATGTAATGATAACAACACGATTTTGTAAAGGAAGCGGAACATTAAAAACATGGCGGACAGAAATGTACGGAGCAGGCACTTTGTTACTTTTCTCTGTGTTGACCCAGATCACACACCCACTGTTTGACTAGCTGGGACTGTGTCCACATAACGAAAGCAATGCAGACAACTGCGTGCGTGTATGTCGGTATGTGTGTGAATGTAAATGTGTGTTTGTGTCTGTGTATATATATATGTGTGTGTATGTGTGTATGTATATACGTACGTACGTACATATGCATATTCTTTCACTCTTTTATTTGTTTCAGTCATTTGGCTGCGGCCATGCTGGAGCACAGCCTTTAGTCGAACGAATCGACCCCAGGACTTATTGTTTGTAAGCCTGGTACTTGTTCTATCGGTCTCTTTTGCCGAACCGTTAAGTTACAGGGACGTAAACACACCAGCATCGGTTGTCAAGCGATGGTGGGTGGACAAAAACACACACACACACACACACACATACTGAAGTCAAATTTGAATCTAGTCAAACCGCCGTGTTTTTTCCCAACCAGTATTAAGAAAAAATCATGGGACAACTCATGTGAACAGAACGACATCGGTGAGATTCGAACTCTCAGCGACATGTTCCCAGCTGACTCACATCTCAACAGTGGGTGCCACCTCATCTTATATTTGTAATTATTTTTTCAATGTTTCTTCATGTAATGTCATTGAATTTATAAAACAACTTAATAACCATCTTCTGTCTTTTTTGTCTTGTTTTTATTATTATTATTATTATCATTATTATTATTATTATTATTATTATTATTATTATTATTATTATTATTATTATTATTATTATTATTATTATATTTCGTGCATTGTAAAAATATAACCATTTTATTACAGATAAATTTTAACAACAGAATCTTGTATAAACTCTGTTTGAGAACTACTTTTATAGACGATCAAATACACCAGTTCGTTCGTTTCACTTTACCTATTTCAGCTTTTCCCTCAACATTAACCGAATTCATTTCACTTCACCTTATTCGATATTTTTCCTTGACATTAAACCATTCCGTTTCCGTTCGTTTCCGTTTATTATCCGATTTCAAATTTTCTCACACCGAAATATAAACTAAAACATCATTTGAACTGAGTACGCCCTCCTTTTACGCCGTTTACGCCGAAATCCTATCAAGATTTCCGAGACGGTTTCTCTCTTGTATTTTGGGTTCCTGCCTCAAGAACTTTGAACTTATATCATACGATCTCTTTGTGTTTTTCCGGAAATTTCCATCGGCAAAATATATATAAATTGACCCAATAAATTTGACAAGTAGATATCACTTTTAGAAGAAATAAACTACTCACTTCTTCCTATCTTTCTTTTCTTCTTCTTCTTCTTCTTCTGTAGCACACAACATTTACACATGGACGCAAGACACGCAGACGACACACATACACACACAGCCTTCACTGACGCAACCACCACATCTGTACTTACGACCACGTACACAACGCCCGACCCAGGAGAAATAGAGAAAAACAACAACAACAATAACCACACACTCAAAAAAATAAAATAAAACAATAATAACAGCAATAACAACAAAAGCGAAAACAACAAGATAGGACAGCATTTCGTCAGCCTTTACGGCCTGAGTTCGAACTCCGCCAAGGTCGTCTTTTACTCTTTTATTTGTTTCAGTCATTTGGCTGCGGCCATACTGGAGCAACGCCTTAAAGAAGTTTTTAATCGAAGAAATCGACCTCAGGACTTATTCTTTGTAAGCCTAGTACTTATGATATCGGTCTCTATTGCCGAACCGCTAAGTCACGGGGACATAAACACACCGGTTGTCAAGTGATGGTGGTGGAGGGACAAACATAGACACAAACACACACATAAATATATATATTTATTTGTTTTGTTTTTTTAGTCCTCTCCTTCAAATACGCCGAGATAGACAGGAGTGACCATCATATATATATGTGTGTGTGTGTGTGTGTGTGTGTGTGTGTGTGTGTGTGTGTGTGTGTGTGTATACATACATACATATACAGATAGAGAGATAGATACATACATATATATATATACATACATATATATACATATATATATTTACATATACAATATATATATATATATCCATACACATACACATCTGTTATATTTTTAACCTGCGTACACGCACTTGCGTCAGGGTGTGTGCGTGTGTGTGCGCGCGCTTAATGCCAGATGTACACACACACACACACACACACACACGTGTGTGTGACGTAGGCATCATCTGTAACTGAAAGGTGATTTCCTTGGTCACTACATAGAAACTTCTTAGTCGAGGTCAAGTATCGCTTGCGATAATGATATACAAGTGTTTCAGAGGCTTGGTCAACATCAAAACATACCACTTCTCTCTCTCTCTCTTTCTCTCTCTCTCGTTTTCATTTTCGTTATTGATTGTATGCATGTATGTAGATATGTATTATGTGCCTATATATATA
>NC_069006.1:24344733-24347517 GCF_001194135.2 Octopus bimaculoides
GGCACCTTGGGCAAGTGTCTTCTACTATAGCCTCGGGCCAACCAAAGCCTTGCGAGTGGATTTGGTAGACGGAAACTGAAAGAAGCCCATCGTGATACTGAGTGCGACTGAACTCGGAACCATCTGGTTGGAAAGCGAAATTTGAACTCAGAACATGGAAGACAAACGAAATATCGCTAAGCACTTCGCACGGCGCGCTAACGATTCTGCCAGCTCGCCGCCTTGATGATGATGATGATGATGATGATGATGATGATGACGATAATAAAACGAAGTGACAAAAGGGCAGTGCGTGTGCTTTCATTCGCCAACGGATCCACCCAAAATACAGCGGACAGACATACACACTTAACACAGACGTATGTTGTGGGCATATAAGATAAATGAATCTCCCCCCAGTAGTGTTTCTACTCCCATCTAACCACACTCCACCACCACCGCCACCATATCAGTTGATTCCATCACGTTGTAAAAGTAAAAATTCCAATCTCTTTGGTTCAATAGAAACACGTTTCTCCGTGTTTCTAACCATTCCTGTTATTCTTCTTCGTGTTGGATTACCACCGAATGGAATTCTGGCAATTCTTTCTTTCCATTTTTCGAGTACGAAAAACACTGTTCTTACCAATTCCTTTGGCACTCTACCAAAAGATACCTGATTGCTCTCACCTATAGCTTGCCATTCTCTTCGACACCTCCAACCCAAAACCGATCCTCCCCTCCATTCCATCTCTCTCATAGCAAACGTTTTCAACTTTACTTCGGTTTTACCAAAATTTTATTCAAAACTTCTTCCTTCTTTTCCTTCTTAGTTCTGTTCTTCTTCATTTCCTTCTTTTTCTTCTTCGTCATTTTCTTCTTCTTTTCCTTCTTAGTTCTTTCCTTCTTCTCCTTTTTCTTCTTTCACCTCTTCTTAGTTGTTTTCCTTCTTCTTCTTCTTCTCCTCCTCCTCCTCCTCCTCTATTTTTCTATTTCATCTGTTTCTTCCCTCCTTCTCTTCCCCACCCTCACCCATCTCTCTCCTCCTCCTCTCCCCTCTCCCCTCTCCTTCTTCTGTTTTGTTTCTCCAAGAAACATCGGTTATTCTGCCGTTCTGTCTTTGAATTTCTTTCTTCATTTCTCATCTCATCTTTTTCTTTTTCTTCTTTCAAGTCCTCCAGGTTTGGCAATTAAATTTTAAAATTTTATTTTTCTCCATTTGCTCGAAGGAAGGGGGGCGGGTCGCGTGGTGCGTCAAACAAAGAGACATCATTCAGCAGTTCTATTCATTTATTTATCTCCTCACTTAATTCTTTCTTTATTTCCCATTAAACAAACCAACAGACCCACAGTGACAGAAGCCAGTCTTCCTGTCTTAATTAATTAAACACACAAACCGAAACAATAGCCCGCCTATTGCCAACGGATGGTTGCACTTAAAAACTCTTCTGCGCTAACGATGTGACCCAGCAAGACCGAGACCTATTAACAAGTCTTTTGAGACATGAAGAATTCACTTTCGAAACAATTCTAATAAATGAACTATTAAAAAAAAGCCAGTTCCTGGGGTCACAAACGAGTTAAGACTTTTTATATTTTAATAAATTAAAATTGCCGTCAGACGACGAGTTGGCAGAAACGTTAGCACACCGGTCTAAATGCTGAGCGGTATTTCGTCTTCCGCTACGTTCTGAGTTCAAATTCCGCCGAGGTCGACTTTGCATTTCATCTTTTCGGGGTCGATTAAATAAGTACCAGTTACGCACTGGAGTCGATGTAATCGACTTAATCTTTTTGTCTGTCCTTGTTTGTCCCCTCTGTGTGTAGCCCCTTGTGGGCAATAAAGAAATAAGAAAGGTTAGCACGCTGGGCGAAATGCTTAGCGGTATTTCGTCTGCTGTTACGTTCTGGGTGGTGGTGGTGGTGGTAGTGGTGTTGATGGTGGTGTTAGTGGTGGTTGTCGTCGTCAGGGGGGGGGGCTTCTTAAATAACCCACTTTTCCCGTGTCTTATCACTCTCCAATGGTTTCGTGGTTTCTCAGCTTTTTCCCAGCTGCAAATTTATCTCAGTTGCCTATTTTGGACCACGGCACCACCATCATCATCATCATCACCATTATCATCATCACCATCATCGTCCTCATCATCCTTATTACCATCAACATCAAGATCATCAGCACCATCATCATCATCATCATCATCATTATCGCTACCAGCATGATCGTCATCACTATCCTCTTCAAATTCATAATCTCCATCACCACCACCACCATCATCATCATCACCATCATAACATTACCACCAGTCATTGTCATCGTACACGTCATCATCATCACCACCACCACCACCACCACCACCGCTGCCGCCGCCGCCACCGCTACCACCAAGTACAACACAAGCAACAACACTCCCATTATCATCATCATCGTCGTCGTCGTCGTCGTCAACAGCAGCAGCAACGTTTGCATCGATTTTATTCTAACCATCACCACCACCACCATCATCACGAACAGACAATAAACACGAACAACACCAGCAGCAGCAAACAACAACACAAAACAACAACAACAATGCCTTTGTGTTTTTTTCTTGATCGTCATACAAACAACAACAACAGCGATGCGTTTTTTATCTCAAGATTGAATAACATGGAAAACATGTGTACTGTTTATTGTTGGTGTTGAAGTTACGGCGGCGCCGGCGGCGGGGGGTGGGTTGTAGTGGTGGTGGTGCAGGAAGTTGCGGTGGTGCTTGTAGTGGTTGTGGTGGTGTTTCTGGCGAAGGTTGTGGTGGTGGTGGTGGTGGT
>NC_069006.1:24350503-24351104 GCF_001194135.2 Octopus bimaculoides
ATATATATATATATATATATATACGCTTTAGTCTCTTTTACTCTTTTATTCGTTTCAGTCATTTGACTGCGGTCATGCTGGAGCACCACATTTAGTCGAGCAAATCGGCACCAGGACTTATTCTTTGTAAGCCTAGTACTTATTCTATCAGCCTCCTTTGCCGAAGCGCTAAGTTACGGGGGACTAAACACACCAGCATCGGTTGTCAAGCGATGTTGGGGGAGGGGGACAAACACAGACACAGAAACACACACACACATACATATATATATATATACATATATACGATGGGCTTCTTTCAGTTTCCATCTACATATAAATAGATAGATATAGATAGTTAGATTGATAGGTAGATAGATAAATATGTACACACACACACACACACACACATATATAATCAGTGGCATACTGTGAACATTAAAATATGAAGTTCTCGATCTTGCAACGAAGTAAACTCGAAGCCAAACATGGTTTGTTTATATTTGTTTGTTCCCTTTGCATCTTTGTCTTTTTTGGGGTTTTTTTTTACCTTTTTTCTTTCATTTCGAAACTGAATGAATGTCATATGATCAAATGACAGCTGTACTCTCTATTTATAAAT
>NC_069006.1:24351520-24355131 GCF_001194135.2 Octopus bimaculoides
GGGGGGATGCGGGGAGGGGAGGGGAGGAGGGACACATACAGAATGGCAAGGGTAATGGTGTTGATTCTATAGACCTGTAAATTAGATTAACACATGTGTATATATATATATATACATATATATATATATATATATATACACACATACACACAGAAACACAGGCACACACACATGTACATACCCCCAGCAGATACACCCCCACAAAAACCCCATCTGATACCCTTTATATATATATATACATATATATATATATATATATATATACACACATATATATACATACATGTGTACATATGTAAGAAATTACATAGATGACAAGGAAATAAGAAATTATGTTCTGAGGCGTCTGTATATTTCATTCTAACACCAAGTTATCAGTATCACTATACCAACCTCATGTCTTCTACAGAAATAAAAAACGGTAAACTGTAAAATCCAACTTACTTAGACTGCATCATCACATTAAGTCTGAGGTTGACGGTTCCGGTTGTTTCTGTTCGGAATCCAAATTTACTCAAATGATTTCCCTAAAAGGCAAAACAACATGGAATCAAAGAAAAAGAATTTCATTGTTGCCAAAGTTATAAATTCTTCAAAAATTTCACAGTAATTAGCTATTGGGACAGACTCATCATCATTGTTGTTGTTTTAATGTCCACTTTTTTTGTGTTTGCATGGGTCAGATGGATTTCATTGAGGCAGAGTTTCTATGGCCAGATCTTGTTGCCAAACCTTAATTGTTTCCAAGCAACGTCATCCCCCCCCCTTCCCCATGGCCAGATATATATTCACACAAAGTATTGGGAATAAATGACACTGCTTGTATAACAGGGACACTCATTTACAACTATTACATGATGCCAACACAAGGTGACACAAACATATGCACACACTCACTCACACACAAACACACAAAGACAAACACACGCACACATACACACACACAAGCAGAGGTAATGGTGCCAAATAAGAAACCCTGGTGCTGGCACCACATAAAAAGCACCCGTTGCAGGTCTCACATAAGAAGCACCAGTCCTGGTGCCACAAAAATAGCACCAGTGTTGGTGCCACTTAAAAAGCACCCAGTACACTCTGTAAAGTGGTTGGCAAAACAGAGAATTGAACCCGGTATGGTGAGGGTTCCTGCATCATCACTTCGTACTAAACTTCTTTACATTTGGGTGAAATTATTATCTTTAAGATTTATCACCAAAACTGTTTTACCTGGAAAGTTGAAGGAACACCAGTGTATGTCGGATCCTCAAGCTCTGGAGAACCACCAATGAAAAACCTCCGCAACTCAGCCAAAACTGAAACCCCTGTGGGTCTCCAGCAGTTCAAAGTTTCCTTGTGGACACCTGCAATAAATGTCAGGGTTAAAATTAACTTTGCTCTCTTCAACACTTTGGTATTCTTGACAAAGCTAAGCACAGCATGGTAGCCCAACAACACAGCTATTAACAGAGCACACATGCAATCACATAATGTGGAGTATCTTTCATCTAAGAGGTGTGTGATGGTGGTGCTGCTAACACTGGTGGTGGGGTTGGTGGTGGTGGTGGCGGTAGCGCTTGTACTGGTGGTGGTGGTTGTGGTATTGGTGGTGGAGGTCGCGGTGCCAGTGGTAGTAGTGGTGGTGGTGTTAGTGGTGGTAGCACTAATGTTGATGGTGGTGGTGGTAGTGGTAGTGGTGATGGTGGTGATGGGTGATAGTACTGATGGGTGATGGTGGTGGTCTTGGTGGTAGTACTCGTGATCCTAATGGTGATAGTGGTGGTGGGTGCTGCTGCTACTGCTGCTGCTGGCAGTGGTGGTGATGATGATGGTGCTGGTGGTGATGATGATGCCCATACAGTGTGTATTTGTGAATTGTATTACAACACAGAGTGTGCATATATACATGTTCTGTCTACTGAACTTCCATCAACCACAAGAATATGATACCAGTAATTACCTGTTTGGGAAGGTATAACATAATGCGTGTAACCTTCTGTACGATAGCGGTGCCAGGAATCCATAGAAAGTACTTCGATGTATAGAATTGGTAAACTGGGCAACTTTTCTACAACAAACAAACATTTATGTATATATACATATATTATATATATATATATATATATAAGAAAGAGATCAACAATGGTGAGAGAATGGGTAGAAGGGAATTTTTAAAAATTGTCCAACAAACCATCAGCATCTGATTGCATCTGTTCTAGTTGATAGAATAATTCTAGATCAAAGGGAAAACTGTAGTAGGCAACATTCTCCTGTAACAAACAAATAATAATAATAATAATAATAATAATAATAATAATAATAGTGAATGAATAATAATAATAGTAATAATAATAATAATAATAATAATAATAATAATAATAATAGTGAATGAATAATAATAATAATAATAATAATAATAATAATAGTGAATGCCGTGATGCAGTACCAGGCAGTGGTTCTCATGGCTTTTGATCTTAATTGATTGGAAGTGTTATCATGGACATTGTTTTGTCTTGGTATAAAAGATGGGCTACAGCAAATATTCTGCTCAATGCCATAGATTTGCTTGTCAGTTGTTTGACCTTAACCAGTTGAGCATGTCCCTTGGTGGCTGACGATATATGCATCTCTGATTATGAGCAGAGGTAGTGGGGGAGCATCACAGTAATGTGTTGAGAGGAATTCTTTGGGGTTTGGATAATTCACCTCTGGAAACATGGGTGCTTTGTTCAACGTCCTTAAACAACCCTTATTCAGGGACCTTTTGAGCAGGTTGGGCTACTCAAACCATTATTATTATTATTATTAATTCTGGGGTTAATGAGTCATGAAATCTTTAGCACGTCAGACAAAGCACAATATTTTACCACAAAAATATTCAGTGACGATCAAGGGCAATAACTCTTTATATAAGCTAACTCTATTGCTTCTGAGTTACTTCCCCTATTTATCTTTTATAACTGTCGCTGTTCTATTCGACAATTATGAATATCGATATCTGGGTTTTTTTTTCGTTGTTTTTTTTTTACGTAAGATTCAAAATACGACAAAAGATAACAGCCATATCATAAATAGATGCCATATTAAGTATGGTTAATGATACAATCCATTAGAATCATTTTAGCCAGCTGAATGGACTGGAGCAATATTTAAGTGTCTTGCTCACCACAGAATCAGGGGAGACAGCCATGTGAGCTGATGGCTTGGGAAGGACCTTGGATTCTCTCTTGACAAAGAGGACAAAGACTAACTACATTAAAGCCATTGGCATAAATACATAAATGCAGATATGTATTTTAAAATGTTAGAAAAATTCCACCAAAAATGCCTTCGTCATATTTTAAGAATTAAATGGAATTCTTTTACTCCAAACACAGATATCCTTGCATCTGCAGGCATCCCCTCAATTAAAGCCATGATTTTGAGGAACCAATTGAGATGGTGTGGCCATATTGTTCGAATGGCAGATGAACGCATGCCGAAACAGCTGTTTTATGGTGAGCTTGCAGAGGGGAAACGTTATCGGCATAAACCTAAAAAAAGGTTTAAGGATTGCATAAGGACTGCTATGAAGTCAATTGGAATGACTCCAAAAGATATAGAAGTCCTCGCTTCAG
>NC_069006.1:24355357-24358981 GCF_001194135.2 Octopus bimaculoides
GAACCCATGGAAAACAAACCTCACCCAGCTATTCTGATTATATGTCTGTGCACACGTTTGAATGTGGTGTGTGCCAGAGGGTTTGCAAATCCAATGGGGGTCTTAAAAGACATGTTAGGATCCACAATGAGCAGAACTTACTTGCAGGTATTGGTAGTGCAAATCAGAGATGCAATCTGTGTGGGTGTTTTTTCAAAACACTGTCTGGTTTAAAAAGCCACATCAGACGCCATGAAAGGGCTAAGGTGTAGGTGCAGGAGGTGGTCAAACTCTGTTTAAGGAGTAGACAACCACCATATATATATATATATATATATATATATATGTGGCCAAAAGTCACCCGACAGCAAATCAAAATTCCATAAATACTCTCTGTAATTCTGTATTGACTCGAATGGGAAAATGGTGTCACTCAAGAAGGACTTCAGTTTGAACAATTTTCATGATGTTTCATATTTCGATGCTTTTATTAAATTCATTCAGTTGTTAAATATGAATATACATCTTGGAATTAAAATGGTTTTGATTTACTGTCGGGCGACTTTTGGCCAACCCTGTATAAGGCAGCGAGCTGGCAGAATCGCTAGCACGTTGGACTAAAGGCTTCGTGATATTTCACCTGTCGGTACGTTCTCAGTTCAAATTCTGCCGAGGTCAAATTCACCTTTGATGAAGATGAGTGCAATGCCACTAAGCGTTTTGTCTGGCATGCTAATGGCTCTGCCAGCTTGTCACCTTACTGGTCTTGATAATATTAATTGTGATTATAATAAAGGGCTTCAACTGTACACAATACACAACACACAACTAACCTTCCCTTCAACTTTAGTCTGACATGTTTGGGTGACCCAGGAGAGTTCTTGTGAAGGGGGAACACTCCAGCCTGCAATTGGATAAAAATAAAACAAATCAAAAGATATAAACAGCGGAATTTGAACACAGAAAGAAAAGATGGATGAAATACTCCCGAGCATTTTACCTAGCATGCTAATGGTTCTGTCTGATCACTACCTTAATAATAATAATAATAATAATAATAATAATAATAATAATAATAATAATAATAATCCTTTCTAATATAAGCACAAGGCCTGAAATTTGTGGGGAAGGGGTAAGTTGATCACATCAACCCCAGTGTTTCACTGGTGCTTAATTCAATAATAATAATAATAATGACGATAATAATAATCCTTTCTTATTTTGACACCATGCCAGCAATTTTGTAGAGCAGGGAAGACAATTCCATCGACTTCAAACGGATGGAAGGCAAACTGACGTTAAAAAAAATGGAAGAAATACAATTAAAGCATTTTGTCCGACGCACTAAACATTCTTCCAGCTCACCGCCTTAAAAATTACCAATAATAATAAATAACAACAGCAGAGTTTTATTCATTATACTGAATCCAGACGAAATTTTAATCAAAGTAAAAACCTCGCTACAAGGGAGGTAATCTAAAACTAACCGGAGTTGTCGCCCTTCGTTTTAATTAATGACTTTTACCCGTGAGATTTAATGAGTCTCATTAGCAATTGCCGTTAATTTTGGATGGGAAATAACTAATTATAATTCTGTTACGCAAAGTATCACTGAATTCCTGATTGTAAAGTTATATTTTACTTACAAGGAGATTTTCAGGGATTGGACTACGGTTATGCTGGAGCATTTTAGTTCCAAAGTTTGGTTGAAGTCGAACATGTCAAAGCCAGAAAAATTGATTTCAAGCCTGGTATTTAAGCTATCGGTCTCTATTTCACGGACCGCTAAGTTACGGACACTTCAAAAATGCAATGTCAGTTTATCAAACGGCTGGGGTAGATACCAAACATACAAGAATCTAAACATAGACACATACATATGTACGTACATGTATATACACACATACATACATACTCACACATACATACATACATACATACATACATACATACACACTCACACATACATACACCCACATACATACATATACACACACACGTACATACACACACACACACGTGTGTGTATAGTCTTACCTCTTGGTAGTTCGACAAAAAAATGCAGATAGAGATTATCGTATTCAAAATTTCTGGCAGATTCTGGAAAACAGAGACCAAACATAAAAACAATAATAAAAATATTAATAACAATGATGACGATGAATATGGTGATTTCTTTTATTAGCCATCACAGGGGCATAAATGAGAGGGGCCATCACAAAGACAGACAACGTGCGGGGGATGGGGGGAGAAAAGAATGGAAAAGAGAGTGAAATGCGATAAAAGTATTTACAGAATATAGAAACTGTGACAGCATGAATGATGCAGTCGAACTGATACAGGAGAAACTCCAACTAGGGCCAATCAAGGAACCACACGGATCCAGGATCACCCTGACCACCAAAGGTACGAGCCCTGTCTCCTGCTCTCCAATCGACAGGCGCTTACTTGGAATAGGGGCCATTCACTAGAATAAACCTCTTGCCACAAATTCACTGGGGGTGGGGGAGGGGAGCACTTCTCTCCACCCCCTCACTTCCCTTTCCATGGAGTTTTAGAATCATTCTGACCGAAGGGGACGGTGTCTTTGCTCAGTGCTTGTAGCCTTGTCCACTACTTCCTTAAAGGACCAACTACCTCCATCAAATATTAAAATGTAACACCTTAAAGGACCAGCTACCATCACTAATTGTTAAAATCTAGCACCCCCAAGGGACCAGCTACCTTCACTGAATGCTAAATCTAGCACCATAAAGGACCAGCTACCTTTCCTAAATATTTAAAATCTAGCACCTTAAAGGACTGGCTACCTTAATAACATGTTAGATGTTGAACAAGAACTTCAAATGAATTTGTTCGATACAGAATTTGATGAAATATTTAAATATTAAACGAGCAATGGTGGAGATGTTGATTACAACGAGAACGAATGGCAGAGGTGGCGAGTAATTTTTAATTAACAGACAATTAAATATTTAATGATTCCATTCACGAGATTTGAGGATGATGGCAGTGGAGGTGGTAGTGGAAGTGATGGTGGTGGTGGTGACGATGGTGGTGGTGATGGTGGTAGCATTGACAACAACCATAATGGAGATGACGATGATGATGGTGGTGGTGGTGGTGGTGGAGGTGATGTGGCAGATGGGGAAGTGGAGTAGTAGGAGGAGGACAACGTCGACGATGACAACAATAATGAGCTGATACAGTTGTTGATCATGATGACGAAGTTGACAACCTTGGCGCAGGTGGTGGTGGTGGTGGTCATGACGATGATGATGATGATGATATTATGAAGTCACCAGTAGTGGTGGTAGTGGTGGGGATGTTTGTGGTGGTGATGAATGATGATGATGATGTTGGTGCTGGTTGTGGTGCTGCAGTCCGTAATAATGTTGATGATGACAACGATGATGATGATGATGACGATGATGTTTGTGGTGGGGAGGTCAGTGGTGGTGATGATGACAATGATGATAATAATGATGGTGGTGGTGGTGGTGGTGGAGGTGATGTGGCAGATGGGGAAGTGGAGTAGTAGGAGGAGGACAACGTCGACGATGACAACAATAATGAGCTGATACAGTTGTTGATCATGATGACGAAGTTGACAACCTTGGCGCAGGTGGTGGTGGTGGTGGTCAT
>NC_069006.1:24359726-24360700 GCF_001194135.2 Octopus bimaculoides
GTAGTAGCGGTAGTAGTAGTAGTAGTAGTAGTAGTAGTAGCAGCAGCAGTAAAAGTTGTTGCTGTTGTTGTTACAGCAGCAGCAGCAGCAGTAGTAGCGGTAGTAGTAGTAGTAGTAGTAGTAAACAAATTATGGGAGTAAGAAATCTTGAATATTTCACACACCCCCACCCCGACCTCCATTTATAAGGAAAACTTTCTCAAATAATGGAGTTCTAGTTGTTGTTGTTGTCGCCGTCGTTGGCAGGCAAGTCGACATAGAAACAGACAGACAGAGAAACAGACAGATGAGATTTTGTGGCTTTCATCAATTTCCCATCAACCTGAAATAAACCCCAAGAACCAACAGAATTGAAAGAAAGAGGAACTGTTTTACCGTTTCGAATTCTTTTCCAATAAACGTGGCCAGAAGACTGTTGTGTCGCTGGTAGAGCTGCAACAGAGACAAGAAATTGTCTGAATGACTAGGGCAGGGAAGGAGGAACCACACGCCCAGGGACGCCTGCTCATGAAAACATAACAGCAAAGTTGGCTCTAGCACACCAGACATTTTTCCATCCTAGATATCCTTAATTGGTTATAACTACACCATTTGTGACGAACTCATTAACCTTACTCCCTGCGGTTTACAGAGTCATCACTCAACATTCATTAGTCTGTCCTTCAGCCATTTCACATCAGTCTTTACTCTAACATTCACTCACTCACACACACACTCACACACATACACACACAGAGGCCAAGCTGAATTCCAAGCCACCACTCCCAAGGTCATAAGGTTCTCAACCCCTAACCTCCACTCAGCTGTCTGACAGGTAACAGGTAGCAGGTGATAAGTGGCAGTCAACAGGTCGTTCCTTTCCTTACTTCCTCCTTCCCAGGTGTGGTTATGAAAAACAATGATTCACAAGGATCTGAAATGAATTCAGTTGAATAAACACAAAGAGATGATCTTTTAGGATTGGTTTTGGACCA
>NC_069006.1:24361151-24361907 GCF_001194135.2 Octopus bimaculoides
CCAAAGCTACATACCTCTCGATACATTTTCTGTTCTTGTTCACAATACTCACTGAAACATAAACACAGGGTGTGAAATTAGGGGACAATAACAGCATTGAGAGCATACACAGGGGACAATAATAGGGGCTAATCACTGAATTAAGCCATAGATAGGGGATAATTTTAGGGAGCAATAATAACCTTGATGGTAGTTAAGGGGGTATTAATAAAATTAAGGGCAGACATAGAGGGTAATAAAAGCATTGAAGGTATACATAGGGGACAATAATAGGGGCTAATTACTGAATTTAGAGCATAGACAAGGGTAACATGGATGTGGGACGACAAATCGGTTTTAGAAACAATAAACAATACAAACCTGCTGATATCATTCGATGCATGTTCGATGGTGTATTCAAAGACATCTGGAAGGAGGATTAGAAGAAGAAGAGAAGTAAGAATTATGGAAGACAGCATTGGAAATGAGATTCTTTTGTCATTAGACTCCAGCACCACCTTAAGGGGTTTTAGTTAAGCATATCAACCCCAGGACCTTTTTTTTTTAAAGATTAGTGCTTTTTCTACCAGACTCTTTTGCTGAACTGCTAAGTTACAGGGACATAAACACACCAACATCGGTTGTCAAGCGATGATGGTGGACAAACACAGACACAAAGAGACACACATAAATATATACATACATATATAGAGAGAGACACACATACACACATGTAATTCTCTTTCCTACCTCTCTCTCTCTCTTGCCTCTCTCTCT
>NC_069006.1:24362754-24363287 GCF_001194135.2 Octopus bimaculoides
ATATATGGGAGAATATACAAAAAATAACAACAGACGAGGACAGGTGGTGTAAATAACAAAAGTATATATTAGTATGACGCTCGGGAATACGGAAAGTCTTTGACGTTTCGAGCTACGCTCTTCAACAGAAAGAATACGGAGACAAGGAGAAAAACACGGAGAAAAAAAATTGAATAGTGTTCAGTCAACGGTCAATCATAATACATACATATATAGAGAGAGACACACATACACACATGTAATTCTCTTTCCTACCTCTCTCTCTCTCTTGCCTCTCTCTCTCTTTCTCTCTCTCTCTCTCATCCTGCCTTTCTCACTCTCTTTTACTTTACCCAAATTTGAAATTTGGGTGCTTTTTCTAGCAAACAGGTCGTGCAACTACAAAGCCACACCTGTTGGTTAGTTGCTACTGCTGCTGCTGCTGCTGATGATGATGATGATGGTGATGGTGATGATGATGATGATGATGATGATGATGATGTATGTGATGATGATGATGATGGTGATGATGATGATGATGATGGTGATGATGG
>NC_069006.1:24364039-24364889 GCF_001194135.2 Octopus bimaculoides
ATATATATATATATATATATATATATATATATATATATATACGCTATAAATGGAGGAAAAACAACAAATATCTTTGGTGCTAAAAAAGTCAACAGACACTGTTTAATTTATGTGCATATTGTCACAGATAAACAGATTGATAGTCACAAATAGAAAGACTGTCAGTCATAGACAGATTCACAGAGGGATAAACAGATTGACAGTCATAGACAGGCACAGACAGAATCATAATCATAGGCAAATAGACAGGCTGACTGTCATAGCCGGACAGATTGACAGTCACAGATGGATAAATTGACAGTCGTGGGCAGATTGACAGTCACAGTAAGACTGACAGTCAGAGACAGATTGACAGAGATAGACAGATTGACAGAGATAGACAGATTGACAGTCACTGTCAGATAGATTGATAATCAAAGATAAACAGACAGGCAGTCAAAGAAGATAGACTGAGGATTGACACAGACAGACAGTTGGACCATTACAAGTTAAACAAGACAGACAGAACAGATTAACAGCCATGGAACGATAGATGGAATGAGAAGATGATGGTGGTGGTGGTGGTGGTGGCAGCAAGGACAATATTAAAGGATGAGGGTGGGCAGAATGATGAGGATGAGGAGGAGAATAAGGAAATAAAAAGCAATATAGCAGAAATCAACATTAACACTGTATAGCAAAAGCTGTAGTAGTGGTGGTGGTGGTGATGATGTAGTGGTTGCAGTAGTAGTAGTAGCAGTAGTAGTAGTAGTAGTAGTAGTAGTAGTGGAGGTCCCTGTCATCACTGTCACTGTTGTGTTGGAGGTGGTGATGCTGGTGGTATCTATGACAGGGGGGTAGTAGTAGGAGG
>NC_069006.1:24365216-24368313 GCF_001194135.2 Octopus bimaculoides
ATTGTGGAAGGGGTGGTGAAGGGGGTGGGTGGCAGGGGAGGTGAAAGTACCATAGAAATGGAGAGAGAGAGGAGTTGGAGAGAAATAAAGGGGAGGAGGAGGAGGGAGTGATGGACGAGGTGAGGCAGGAGAACAAGAAGATGAGAAGAAGAGAAGAACAACAACGTCAACAAAGATGGATAGACAGGCAGACAGACAAACAGACAGCAAAAGCGAGAGAGAGAGAGAGTTAAAGACAAAGAAAAACTGAAATAGAGAGAGGGTGGAGAGGAAGAGGGAGAGAGAGAGTGGTGAGGAAGAGGAGGAGGAAGAAAAGAATGGAGAACAGGAGAGGATAGGAGAGGTAAAGTGTGAGAGAATGAGAAGAGGGAGAGAGAAAGGGGGAGGAGGATGTAAATGATAAAGAAAGAAAGGAGGAAAGAAAGTGGTGATGGAAAAGGGAGGGGGTGAAGAGATGGGAGAGTAAGGGAGGGGAAGAAATAGAGAGAAGAAAAGATGCAAGGGAAATGTAAAGAGGGGGGAGAGAGAGAGAGATAGAAGTGATAAGCAGAGAAATAGAAAGACCTACATAGGAGAGAGAGGGGGAGGAAGAATGAGTGAGAGGAAGAGAGAGAGTAACTAGAACGAAAGAGAGAGGGAGGGAGAAGGAGAGACTTGCCCAAGGTGCCACTCATTGGGACCTAACTCAGATCCATGTGGTTGGTAAGCAAGATGCTTACCACACAACTAAGCCTGTGCCTAAATATAGGAATGATAGAGAAATAATGGAGAGAGAGGGAGAGAGAAAGAGAAAGATATAGACAGGAGAGAGAGAGGGGGAGAAGAGGAACAATGAAAAGGCAAAAGTGAGAGAGAGAGAGAGAGAAAATACACAAGTAATAGAGAAAGAGGAGATAGTGAGAGAGAGAGAGAGAGAGAAACCAGCGAGAAAGATAGAGAGACACAAGAGAGAAAAGAGATAGAGACAAAAAGATGGGAGGGAGGAGAGATAGGAGAGGGAGAGAGGAGAGCGAGAGAGAGAGTAGTAAAAGAGAGAGAGTAGGAGAGGGAGATCAGTGAGAGAGACAAACAGTCAGACAGACAGCAGCTCAAGAACAGCCAAAGAGAGAGGGAGCAGCGAAAGAAAGAAAGAACAGAGAGACGGAGAACAAAGACAGAGAGTAGTGAAAGAGAGAGCAGATAAAGAGAGAACGGAGACTGAGAGGCGAAAGAGAGACGACATAAAGAGAGGGGGAGCAGTGAGAGAGACAGGCAGAGAAACAGCAGTTAGAGAGAGGGAGGGAGAGAACAGAAAGATCAGAGAGAAAGAAAGGGAGTTTTGCATGAGAGAGAGAAGGAAAGAGAGGAGAGGTAAGAGAATAAATCTGGAAGTGTATTTTATTTGATGCTGCACAGAGCAGCTCTCTGTGTGTGCATGCAAGTGTTTCGACTGACGCTGGTGCACTAAGTGCACTGTGCTGGTGCACCCGATGCCTCTCGAGCTGATTGGAAACACGAAAGACAGGGAAAAAAAAGAAGACAAAAAAAGTGAGGAGGAGGATGAGGGGTGGATGCGAAGAAGGCGATAAAAGAAAAAACAAAAAGAAAAAAGAGTGGATTTACTATGGTGTTGTTGTTTTCTGCTTTTTCCTTTGCCATGGCTTTTCGTTTTGGTTTTTGATTTTGGTTTTGTTTCTATCTGTATCTTCTTTGAATTTATTCCTTGATACATATACTGTATGTGTGTGTGTGTTTGTGTGTGTATACATACATATATATAAATATATATGTGTGCGTGTGTTTATATATATATATATATATGTATATATAAAAACATATATATGTATATATAAATATGTATGTGTGTATATGTATATATATGTATACACACACACATGTATATATATATATATATGTGTGTGTGTATGTATATAGGTATATGTGTATAAATGTTTATATACATATATGTGTATCTTTTATTTATACAAAGGTACGGCATGAATACACACACACACACATTGATGATAATGATGATGGGAGGGGGGGTAATAGTGATGATGATGATGATGATGATGTTAATGATGCTCCTGCTTACAGTGATGATGATAAGTGCAACTAAGATAACCGATTATTATCATTATTAATATTATTATCATTATTAATATTATTAATATTATTAATATTATTATTATTGTTGTTATTGTTGTTGTTGTTGTTATCACTATGGTTGCAGTTGAGGTTGTTGTTATTCTTGTTGTTTATTGCAGTGGTGATAATGCCAAGGAGGAGGAGGAGGAGGAGGAAGAGGGATAACAGGGGGAGGGTAATGGGGAGGAGGATGGGATATGGTTGGAGTACGGGTGGATGTAGAGGAGAGGAGGAGGTGGTGGTAGCAAAGGAGGGGGGAAAGGATGAAGAGGAGGAGGGAAAGGATGAAGAGGAGGAGGGAAAGGATGAAGAGGAGGAGGAGGAGGAGCCTGGAGCAGAATTACCGATGGGTATGGCAAACGTACGTGCACATATGTGCATCTGCAGAACGAGAAAGAAGAAGAGAGAGAGGGGGAGACAGAGAGAGAGACAGAGAGACAGAGGGGGTAGGTTATGGCAAGAGTGAAGGAACGGGAAGAGGCAGCGCTGTGTGTTGCATTGTTAACTAAAACATTTCTATATGCGAACAATACACAGGGGGAGCCACTGTGTCAGGTGGGAGTCTCGATGCAGTCACCCGAGCAGCTAAGAATAGCAGCCAAAATCTTCCTTCGGATCACCAGCCACTGTCTTCGGGAAAAAGTTCGTCTTGGAGAATCTTGTTTTAGGTACACTTGAGACAAAAAAAAATGTTGTGATGGTCACAGCCGGAACGCCTCTGACTATAGGTTGTCAGTTTCATCAGGACTCACCCGAGACTAAGCAACAACAACAACAATAGCCACAACAATACATTTTATAAATCTGTAGGCACAAGTATGGCCGTGGGGTCAGAAGTTTGGTTCCGGACCGCTTGGTTCTGGGTTCAGTACCATTGCGTGGTACCTTGGGCAAGTGTCTTCTACCGTAGCGTCGAGTCAACCAAAGCCTTGTGAGTGGATTTGGTAGATGGAAACTGAAAGAAGCCCAC
>NC_069006.1:24369697-24370676 GCF_001194135.2 Octopus bimaculoides
GTTATTATTACTACAACCACCACCACCACCACTGCCATCATCATCACCACCATCACTACAACCAACAATAACAAAACTACCGACACCACCACCACCACCACCACCGCCACCACCACAATCATCATCATCATCGTTTTAACATCCCCTTTTCCATGCATGCAACAGCTGGGTGCTTATTCTGTCGCCAACACTCTTCAACAACAAACAGCTGAGTGACCAGACATGTTTTCATGGAAGACTGCAAACAAATAACCTCACTTATTATTATTAAGGTGGTTTAGTTGGCAACTCATGAGGTATTTTCCGTTAATGATGCTTCATGAAAGCCACAACACCACCTCTTAATTAGACAAAGGCCCGAGGAACTGAGCAATGGAATTTCTAGAAAATTCTCCAATGAAAGCATGTGGGTAGGGGGTAGCATTCGGGGGAAGGTGAGTAAGATGGGCCCCTGTCTCAAATACATAAGGGGGAGTAGTTATATTGACGAATAGGAACCATAGATACCCAAGGTGAAGGCCAGGAATTCTATTGAGTAACGAGATTAATTCAGTGTATCCAAACGAAGACGGAGGTCAAAGCCCTGAAGCAATCAGATACACTGATCCGCAGATCTAAAAGTGTTCGCTCATACAGACACCACAACACCTACAACGTAATCGTATATTGCCTAGCTACACACACACATATACACACCGGGGGTGTGTGTGTATATATATATATGTGTGTGTGTGTGTGTGTTTGTGTGTGTATATATAGAGAGATAGATATATAGATATAGATGAAAATATATGTATGTGTTTATATATATGAATAAATATATATATAAATATACAAACACAAATATATATAAGTATATACCCACACACATGTACATCAAAATATACACAAATATGTAGCTATCTTTCTGTGTGTGTGTGTGTGCGTGTGCGTGTGTATATATATATATATATATATATATATATATATATAAACATTA
>NC_069006.1:24372297-24374821 GCF_001194135.2 Octopus bimaculoides
AAAAGAAAGAAAGAAAGGAAAAGGAAAAAAGGAAGGAAGAAGAAAGAAAGAAAGAAAGAAAGAAAGAAAGAAAGGAAGGAAGAGAGAAAGAAAGAAAAGAAAGAAAGGAAAAGGAAAAAGGAAGGAAGAAGGAAGGAAAGAAAGACAGAAACAAAGAAGAAAGAGAGAAAGAAAGGAAAAGGAAGATAGAAAGAAAGAAAGAAAGAAAGACAGAAAAAAAAGAAGGAAAGAAGAAAGAAATGAAGGAAAGTGGCGTGAGGTGCAAGAAATGCACAACAACAACAACAGCAGCACCAGCAGCGGCGGCGGCGGCGGCGGCAGCAGCAGCTGGTGAAGCAGGTGAATGTGAAGGAAAGAATAGCAGTGAAGGACATTGACCCATTTTGTTTGTTTTGGAAAGAAATACACAAACACAAATAATAATAATAATAATAATAAAACTAAAAAAGCCCACCTCTCCACCCATGCCACCTACCTGTTATTATGGCATTAGGAATGACTCCAGCCAGCCAATGCCCACCACTGCAACATGTGCAGTGGTGGGCTGTGCCATGCACTTGCAGTTTAACTTCTTCTTCCTCCTCCAAACATTCTTCTCCTTTTACTTTTTCTTCTTCTTCCTCCTCCTCACGGTCTTCTCCTTTTCCTTCTTCTTTCACCACCTCCTCCTCCATCTCATTGCCATTTTTTTTCTTCCTCCTCCTCCTCCACCCTTCCTTCTTCTACCTCCTCTGCCTCCTCATTGCCTTCTTTTTCCTACTCCTCCTCCTCCACCCTTCCTTCTTCTACCTCCTCTGCCTCCTCATTGCCTTCTTTTTCCTACTCCTCCTCTTCTTCCCTTTCTTCTTTTCCCTCCTCCTCCTCCTTCATCTCATTGCCTTCTTTTTCCTCCTCCGTCTCATTGCCTTCATTTTCTTCCTCCTCCTCTTCCTCCTACCTTCTTTTTCCTCCTCTTTTCTTTTCCTTCTTCTTCCTCCTCCTCTCCCTCCACCTTGCCCTCTTTTATCCCCTCCTACACTTCTCCCTCCTCTGCCTTCTCCTCCTACTTCTCTTCTGCTTCCTCTTCTTCCTTGCCTTCTCTTCTCCTTTTTCTTCCTTCTTCTTTTCCACTATTTATGTTCTTCTTGTTGATGTCCATGTTGCTTATCCATGATGTTTGATATGTTTTCATGTGTAATTCCTGTGCAGTAAATTACCATACAAACACATGCAGAAGGGAAATTCTTCTTCTTCTTATTATTATTATTATTATTGTTATTATTATTATTATCAAGGCTGCAAGCTGGCAGAATGGTTACCACGCCAAATGCTTAGTGGCATTTCGTCAGTCTTTACATTATGAGTTCAAACTCCACTAAGGTCAACTTGAATTTATCGAACCTGAAAAGGATGAATCCTTTCAGGGTCAGAAGGCTGCACCGATCTCCAATCTGACCTGGCAAAGTTTCTACAGCTAACTGTCTGGATGTTCCTGCGCAAAACATCCAGACAGTCAGGTGATACAAAAAAGGGACAACAAAACAACCAGACAGTTAGGTGATACAAAAAAAAAAGGGACAACAAAACAACCAGACAGTTAGGTGATACAAAAAAAAGGGACAACAAAACATCCAGACAGTTAGGTGATACAAAAAAGGGACAACAAAACATCCAGACAGACGATACAAAGAAAACAACGACGGGTCATTCAGAGTTTTCTTTCCTCAGTCGAGTTCCAGATTATCTTTGCTATTTCGGCTGGTTATACTCCAGATTGCTCCAATCTGGCCAGCCCCAAGGAAAAACTAAACTAAGAGCATTAGATTCCTTGGAAGAAAGCAGCGAATGTATACGAAAACAAGGACCAGACCTTTCATGCTTATTCGTTCATTCCACTCTTCATTCTTTCGTTCCCCCTCTCTCACATTTCCCTGCCTTCTCTTCTTGCTCACTTTCCCTCCACTTTTCACTTCACTGTGTCCCTGTCATTTTTTCTCGCCCCCTCCTTAATTCTTCTGTCCCTCTGCCTCTACCTCTCTCTTTTCTCTCCCCACGTGACCTGTGTTCGGTCAAGCCTGATCTTCCCTTCTTGGTTCGGCCATTGTCAGTGCAACATCTATATTCTTCCCTGTACCTGTGAAGTCTTGTATCCCTACCGTAAGGCTTTACTTCCACACACGCCAGCTTAATTCGTCCTTAGTCGAAAGACACCCGTTGTTATGTCCTGTTATTTGTATTTGTGTAACATTCTCCGTTTTTACCCCGTCCTTGTTTTCGTATACATTTGCTGCTTTCTTCCAAGGAATCTAATGCTCTTAGCTTACGTTTTCTTTGTGGCTGGCCAGATTGGAGCAATCTCGAGTATAACCCGCCGAAATTGCAAAGATAATCTGGAACTCGACTGAAGAAAGAAAACTCCGAATGACAAGTTCGACTAAAAACGCGGTGCTCCAGCATGGCCGCAGTCACCTGACTGAAACAAGTGAAAGCATAAAAGAATACCTAGAGTAAAATGGAATTCTTTTCCTGGTGTTACACTAACCAG
>NC_069006.1:24375692-24378163 GCF_001194135.2 Octopus bimaculoides
CACCGCCAGCACAACGACCACCATCATCACCATCATAATCCTCACTACCACCACCACCACCATCAGTAGTATCAACAACAACAACATCGCCACCACCGATAATGGCAACATCGTCACCGCCATCACCACCGCCACCACCACCGCCACCACCATCGCCCCCTATCACCGTGTCCTAGTTTATTGTTGGGTGCGTTAACCTTCTGCCGCAGCCGCCATTGTCGTGGACGTCGTTGTTGTTGTTGTTGTTATGCAAGGAACGTAACAGTTGGCGAGTCGGAAATAAAAATAACGACGACAACAACAACAACAGCAACCACAGCAGCAGCAGCAGCTACTACTAATGTTACAACTACTACTACTACCACCACCACTACCACTGCTGCTGCTGCTACTACAGTAACGTTGGAATAGATTCCAAAGCGAGGCTGCCTAAACGTCGAAACAAGGGCAATGTAAACAATAGCTGGGGAGCGGAGGTGATGGGTGGCAGCAGATACATACGCACCCAGATTTCGATGTACATATATATATATATAAAATCATACACACACAAATCAACCACGCACATTCATACATACTTTGCCCATATACACAAATCTGATTGCGTACAGGCGCGCACACACACACATGCAATATTGTTTATACATGTGAGGCAACAACAGTGACTCAAGAGTCTACACTTTCGTGCTATACGCATACGCAATTACATAAGCTCTCTTGCGGGGGTTCGTAAGGCCTGCTAGAGATAGCAGCCAGGTGTCTCTTTAAATCATGTCCCCTACAGTGTTTTGACAGACAAAAACGAGACGAACTGAGTAGCGTTCGAGGTTACATACAGTACGCCTACAAAAAAGAAAGGTGTGTTGGTCGTGGTTGGTGGGAATTCTTTTGATTGTATATCCGCTCTATTGCGATAACACTGACCATGCACGTACGCACATATGCATACATAAACACACATATATACATACACATATACACCTACACGTCTACATACATATACAAACTGACAGACATAATTACACATACATATAGTCACGCAGATAAATACACATATATACACATCCACAAACACACACATGCACGCACATGTACACATGCATATACACACACCATACATAAATCGCTTATCGCCATACAGCTGGTGCTATCAGGCATGGGCGCACCTAGGAAGCTAAACAGCGTTCGGTATATGTGTATATATATAGGAGTGGCTGTGTGGTAAAGTAGCTTGCTTACGAACCACATGGTTCCGGGTTCAGTACCACTGCGTGACACCTTGGGCAAGTGTCTTCTACTATAGCCTCGGGCTGACCAAAGCCTTGAGAGTGGATTTGGTGGACGGAAACTGAAAGAAGCCTGTGCATGTATGTCCCTGTGTATTTGTATTTGTATCTGCGTTTATCCCCCTTCTCACTACCAGCACCACTTGACAACCGGTGCTGGTGTGTTTACATCCCAGCAACTTAGCAGTTCGGCAAAACAGACTGGTAGAATAAGTACCATGCTTTTGAAAAAAAAAAAATAAATAAAGCCCAGGGGTCGTTTCGTTTGCAACTAAAAATTCTACAAAGTGGTGCTCCAGCGTGGTCGCAGTCAAATGAGTGAAACAGAAGATGCGTGTGTGTGTGTGTGTGTGCAAGGGAGGTTGACTCTGCAGCGACACACACACACGAGTCCAAACACGTACGCACTCCTACCGCCTCCCCCACCAAGAAACAGTAGCGAGAGAGAGGGGAGGGAAAGAAGAGGAGGATATGTATATATAGATACATATATAAACATATGTATACGTATAGAGATGGAGAGGGGGAAGGAGGAGGAAGAAGGGGAGTGAAGAAGCTAAGCAGTGCAGGAGAAGGAAGTCTGCATCGGCAATTGACATGTGTGGGTGTGTTCTCATTACAGCCTCTCTCACATGTAAACACACGCACGCACTACACAAACACACACCCATAATACGCGCGCATACACAAACAAACACATACATACACACACGCACACACACACACACAGCTATGCAGAGACGTGCATAGATTACTACATATATTGAGAAAATAAACAGACGAACAAAAAAACAAAAAAAAAACCCCGAATCCACAGCAATAATAACGACGGTTGTAAATAGTGCTGTTGTTGTTGTTGTGGTTGGTGGTAGTGGTGGTGGTGGTGGTGGTGGCAGCTTTTGTGTAAAATAATGGAGTAAAGATTGCGTAAGACAGCAGAGAAAGAGGAGCAGAGACACCATTATATGTGTGTCATTATACACACATACACATCCATATATATACACACACACACACATATATATATATATATATATATATACACAAGTGTGTGTGTGTGTGTGTACAGGGTGGGCCAAGAGTCACGCACCGAAACAGTTGACATCTATTTTCTATTACGTTGTTATTATTATTATTATTATTATTATTATTATTATTATTATTATTATTATTATTATTATTATT